>NW_027069937.1:0-7380 GCF_002906115.3 Quercus suber | reverse complement strand
AAAAAAAAAAAAAAAAAAATTCTCCTCATTAATCCACACCTACTTTACACTTCTTCCAACATTTTCCCTCATTTTCGACTTTTTATCTCCCCACTACGCTCTACTTTTCGGTTACACCTTCTTCATTCTTTTCTCTTTTTTATATTTTGACTACTCTTCTCCCTATTTTATTTTGTATGAAATTTGATATCATTTCTATAATTCAATCTATATTTTTCTCACACAAAATTGTGAGTACTCTCTCTACTCTCTTTTGGTGTATTTTTGTTCATTTTTATAACTTTTTTTTTTACGGGGTTCTTTCTTATAACTTTAATTAAGATTTTTTTTTTTTTTTAAGAATGTATTTTGGTATTGTGTTTTTTAATTTCCCATTGCAACGTCCTCTCTCTCTTTTATAGCTTTTATTGAATTTTGATTTGGGTTAATACTTAGCTATTTTTTTTAAATAGAAATTTGAGTTTATATCAAAACAAAATCTACATGACTATGAATTTGAATATGTCTACCTATTGTTTGAGTAATGAATAATTATAAAGTATATATTTTATTCTTTTGATTTCATTTTAATTTTGGTTAAGATGATATAATAATTTTGTGATTAGTTTTAATTATTATGATAACCTCCTTATTCCTTAAGAGTTGAGAAATTTGAATAATAAATTTGAAACTTATAAAGTTTAGTTGTATACTACACAAATACAACATACAACAATAGAAGTAAGAGGAATATGATTCACCTTAAAAAATATTAATCAAACAAAAAATAATAATGGAATGATATATTTGTAGAGATAAATATATATATATATATATATGTAAAAGTCTTTTTAAAAAATAAACAATACTTGAAATAATTGTACTTTTTTATGTATTACACACCCCCATTACATAATATTTATCTATTCTCACGCATCGCGTAAGTATGCGACTAGTATAAAATAAAAATCTAAACTATTTTTAATATTATAAAATAAAAATAAAAATAAAAAGAAGAAGAAGAAGAAGAAGAGAAACATGCTCTGTATAGTGCTGACGTATGGCTTTTAGAAGAAAACAAAGAGTTTGTTTTGAGTAGGAGAGAGAAATGGGACAAGGGAATATTTGTCTTACTAAAAAAAATTAACTTCTTGTTAAATTTTCTTTATCTATGCAAAAAGTGGCACACTGTTTTGAATTTTCATTATCTATGCAAAAAAATTAACTTCTTGTTAATTTGATTACATTGAAAATTTTACCTTTAGACTATCAATAAATCTAGTAAAAAAAAAAAAAATTCCCCACAATGATTGATATTGTTTGATGCGATTTTCTTTAATTCTTTGTTGTGATTATTATGTAATAAAAAATGGCATTGCTAATATACTCATATAAAAATGAAGCTATTTCAATAATTATTTCATTTTAATAAGTAGTGAAAGAGGTTAATTTGGTTTTTTTTTTTTTTTTTGGTATCAATCATGACTCTTAAATAATAGGATGAAAGGATGATAACAGAATGGAATGAGGTTGGATGAGGGATGTTCCATCCCCATTCTATCCTTTCTTCAAGACAAGAGGAGGGCAAGCCGGGTAATAGGGCAAGTTAGAGGTATTTTACTAAGGATGGAATTAGGATTCAAATTTAGGGAAGGCCAAAGTTCTTTGTTCAAGTATTTTCAAAAAATGGAACATCAATACTGTAGATTGACAATGATGCATTGTTTATATCTAAAAGTTAAAGTTAAAGCACGACATTTATTATTATTATTATACTCCTATTGAGTCATATTAGCATAACATTCATTCTCAAAAAAAATATTAGCATAACATTTGATCCATTAGATCCAATTCAATCCACTTCAGTTTACTTCAGTGATACTTTGAGAGGAGATGTTTGTGTAGAAAGATAAAGAGCTTTATTGACAATTATGTCACTTTCATAACGTAATGTTGGTAAGTTCTTGATAAAATTATATTTTTCTTATCTTATTATTCCAACCACACATTACATTATTAACAAAATATATTGTCTTATATAATAATTGAATGTAAAATGCATTGTGTTTTTATGAAGAAAAAAAACTTACAAAAATTTAAAACACTTTTAAATAATAATAAATATAAATAGCTAAATTTAGAAAAACCAATAGCTTGTATTAACTATATTTTGTTAGAAAATAGTCAAATCATTTTAAGAATGATTTGAGACTAACACTTATAAGTCTCAATTACTATTTTAATTTTTCATTTAAAACAAATTGTCAAACTTTTCTACCCAATCGTGAGGATTTGAGACTAGTTAGCATTAATTTTTAAATTTTTTGTATTTTTTCTTTTGTAGCTTAATTGGACTAATTCTTTATTCTTTCCCATTACAATTTTATATATAAAAGAAATCAATTTATTTATTATTTTCACATAATTCTATACCTAACAACTTCAACTTGACTATTTGTGGGTTATAGTTAGTTCAACTGATAAAGTCTCTTATGGTTATATAAGAGATTTGGGGTTTAATCTCCGTTTATACCAAAAATTGATTAGTGTCTTACTCTGATGATAAAGAGTTTTTATCAAGAGCGAATGTCATTGGTTGAAACCCTCTCTTAAATAAATAAATAAATAAATAAAATGCCTTGACTACTTGGGTATGATAGCTAAGCAAGGTTGGAGACCGATTCATGTTGCTCGCTATTCTCCCACTGTTTCCCTACGTGCTCATTCATAGAGGCAGTGTTGCGGAATAATCGTTCGTATGTATTGGCGTGGCAGATAGGGGATGGCCGAACTATCGGTGTTAGTAGCCATAAGTGGCGTACCTCATCCCAAGTGGCTGATCGATCTCTAGGTGTCAAAGACTCAAAGAAAGAAGCAAATTGAAAAACTAGATGTCAACAATATAGCTAAGTGAAGAACTAAGTGGCAGCAAAATGATGTTGAACAAGCATGCAAATGGACACCTCATGGCCGAGTGTCATTCTAGGAGAAATGAAGCAAATTCTAGTCTCTGTTTCTATAGCTTGTAATCGTCATCTATACATCTGTCTATAGATGTGAGTTGTAATGAAAGAAAAACAATGAACAATGAACAAAAACTTCATAATGCTATAAAATAACTATGGTTAAAAGATTCTAAAAAAATTACAAAAATTATAGTTAAAAGTTCAAATTCATGTCAAGCATTGCACTAATCAAACTGTTAAAATAATGGTTAAATAATAGTTAATCAACATCATGCATATTAATATTGCATGATGTTAAACCTGTTAAACTTAGCTACTTTCCTCTTCCTAATAAATCTGTTAAAATAATGGTTAATCAACATTATGCATATTAATATTGCATGATGTTAAACCTGTTAAACATATTTTCCTGTGTTTGTTTTTGAAAAAAAATTATACATTAAATTTCTTTTTCACTTTACCAATATTAAACTTAGTTTTTTTTTTTTTTTTTTTTTTTTTTTTTTTTTTTTTTTTTTTCATTTTTCATTTTCCATTTTCCATTTTACCAATATCAAACAGAAGAAGAGAAAGAAAAGTTCATTGATGGATCAAAGAATTCTTAAACAGGGTATATTAATTTTATTTAATTCATATTTATTTTTAATATATGTTGCAATATTTTAAGATCAATGGATGAGAATTTAGTTGCAAGTAGACTCATCTTCTAAGGAATTGTTTTGACTTCTAGATATGAATATAGCATTAATTTTTAGTTTTTTAATACTAAAATGCTTTGTGAATAATGACACTAGTGAATTTGGATGTTTCTCTAGCATTATCCGTGTTTATTTAATTAAAACCAAAATTTTGATAATTAAAACTATTTTCATTTTTACTAAAAATTTTAATATTATTTTATTTAATATCAAATCTATTATATTTAAAAGTCAAAGCGTAACATTTATTGTGATTGCGCTTTTGTTGAGTCATATCAATGGTCACATCATCTACTTATTTTCTGCATTTTCTTTTTTCTTTTTAAACTTTTCTTCCCCCTATTCTCAAAAAAATAAAAAATAAAACTCTTCTTCCCCTCATTAATCCACACCTAGTGTTGCACTTCTTCCAACATTTCCCCTCTTTTTCACCTTTTATCTCTTCACTACTCTCTACTTTTTCGTTACACCTCCTTCATCATTTTCTCTTTTTTATATTTTTACTCTTCTTCTCCCTATTTTATTTTGTATAAAATTTGATATCATTTCTACTATTCAATCTATATTTTTCTCACACCAAATTGTGAGTACTCTCTCTCTCTCTCTCTCTCTCTCTCTCTCTCTCTCTCTCTCTCTCTCTCTACTTTCTTTTGGTGTATTTTTGTTCATTTTTATAACTCTTTTTTTATGGGGTTCTTTCTTATAACTCTAATTAAGATTGATGGTTTCTTTTTTTAGAATGTATTTTGGTATTGTGTTTTTTAATTTCTCATCGCAACGTCCTCTCTCTCTTTTATAGCTTTTGTTGAATTTTGATTTGGGTCAATACTTAGCTTTTTTTTGGAAATAAGAATTTAAGTTTATATCAAAATAAAATCTACATAGTTATGAATTTGAATATGTTTACCTATTGTTTGAGTAATAAATAATTATAACGTATATATATATATATTATTCCTTTGATTTCATTTTAATTTTGGTTAAGATAATATAATAATTGTGATGAGTTTCGATTATTATAATAATCCCTTCATTCCTTAAGAGTTGAGAAATTTGAATAATGAATTTGAAACTTATAAAATTTAGTTGTATATTAGACAAATACAACATAAAGTTAGAAAAATATGATTCACCTTAAAAAATATTAATCAAACTAAAAAAAAAAAATGAAATATTTGTAGAGATTAAAAAAATAAAATATTTGTAGAAATCTTTTTTTTTTTAATGAATAATACTTGAAATAATTTTACTTTTTATGTATTACACACCTTAATACATAATATTTATCTATTCTCACGTATCGCGTGAGTTTGTGGCTAGTATAAAATAAAAATTCAAACTAGTTTTAATATTAAAAAAAAAAAAAAGTGCTCTGAATAGTGCTGAAGTATGGCTTTTAGAAGAAAACAAAGAATTTGTTTTGAGTGGGAGAGATATGGGACAAGGTCATATTTGTCTTACTAAAAAAAATTAACTTCTTGTTAAATTTTCTTTATCTATGCAAAAAGTGGCACACTGTTTTGAATTTTCTTTATCTATGCCAAAAGTGGCACACTGTTTTGAATTAATGGAGATTTTGTCAAAAATATTTAATCTCCATTAATTGCAATTTTTGAAAAAATACTAAAAAAATCTAGTATATTTTTGACAAAATCTCCATTAATTGCTATTTTTGAAAAAATAGTAAAAAATATAGTTGTTAAGTGGTTATTGTTGCATAGGACTAGCTATATTANTTACTACTCGGTTACATTATTAGCTGCTTCTTCTTCTTCTTCTTCTTCTTCTTTTTTATTTTTTTTTTATTTTTTTATTATTATTATTTTTATGCTAAAGGCTTACATGATTGAGTAGATCATATAACCCTTTAATTAGATCCCTACAGTTCCTTGACCAATTGACCAAACCCAGCTTCAGATGCATTTTCACCTTCATCATCAGCACGATTCAGAGCAGAGTCAACAGCTTGGGAAACCCCAAATGATACACCCACTGAGATCAGTGCCGCTGTTATCTCTTCCCCCAACGCCTTGAAAAACGAACCTACCGTGCCGCTTGGCTCCAGTGAAGCATAACCAGCTGGTGGGTATTCTTCAGTCCTCCCGACCTTATAAGAAAAATTTAGTGTTCCTTGGGTCTTCCCATCTGAGCCCAAAGCATCTTTAGTCACATGCTTTTCAGCTACTGCGTTAGCTTCAGCCTCACCAAAACCATCTAGCAGTTCCACGATGGGCACACGAACTTCACCTATTTCTTTGTTCGGTTTTAAGTGAGATATTCTGTACGACATGAGCTTAACAACGAGAGCAAGGCTGTTCTCCTTGGCTTTGGCGACGTCGATGTAGAGCTTAACTTGGAAGTTCCATGTGGGGTTTGAACCACGTTCTGAGTGTAGTGATTTTTGCACGGGGGTAAGGTCCTTGTTCTGGCTGTCGCAAATGGAAACTTCTACATAAGGCTTCATTGTTGTTGTACTATTTACGTTCGTCAAATCTTTGGCTGATGATATTACAAGTTCTAAAGCTCTGTAACCCATAGCTTGTTGCTTTTAGAGAGACCGGCTTGGGTGAGTGAATGTGTGTGCCGGTTTTGTATGGCAATGTAAGATGGCTCGCTGACCATTATACTTATGATAAGGCGAGGATGCACACGGTAAGAAAAAAAGAAAAAGAAAAAGAGATAAATGTTGTGGCACACAGGTTAATCTACACAGATTTGCACACGTATCTTAAAACCACGGAACTTGTGATTTGAATTCACGATTTTGAAACCGTAACTTCAAGTTATGAGTTCTATTATTTGGGGTGTGTATGCAAAACTGTGTGAATTAAAATATGTGTAATAAACATCATTCAAAAGATAAAATGTAGTATTCATTATATACTGTGTTATATATGGAAAATTGTTAGATATTCTCGGAGCATGAATAATTAATGCTCTCCCCTCCTACATTCATGATAAAATTCACTATAAATTTAATAAAGAATCATGTTAATGGGTACTCAAAAGGCAATTGTTAATAAACCAAATTTAGAAAGTTTTAACACCATTTTCAAGAGAAATATAAAAAGCTGTCATAAAAATTAATTCATTTATCAATTTCCAATAAAATGTTTTTAAAAATAGTTCCTAAATTAATGCTCTTATGACAGTTGTTAACATTCCTATTTTTTAATAAATAGACTCTACCATGAATAAGAGAGGAGAGAGTATTATTCTCCGTGCTCTGAAAGTACCTATAAAAACTGTCATAAAAATTAATTGCTTTATCAATTTCCAAAAAAAATGTTTCTAAAAATGGTTCCTAAGAGCATTCACATCAAATCATCTAAAATAGTTTAAAATACATCTACAGCGCAAATTTTACACATTTTGAGCAAAAATACACCTACATCAGTAGGTGTAAAATTGTGCAAAATATACACCGACTGTGCAAATAAACAGTAACCCGTGTATATATACATGGTTACTGTTTGCGTGTAAATGATTTTTTTAATTTATTTTCTCTCTCCTCTCTCAAACTACCTCTCTTCCCCAACCATTACAACAACCCAGCGTGCCAGATTAACTACCCAACCACCAAACACCGCAATCTAACACAGAGTATTAACCAAAATCAACTGAAAATTAACCCAAAATCAACCCGAAAATTAACCCAAAAATCAACTGAAAATTAACCCAAACACATCCACACAGACAAATCAACACAGAGATACATTTGCTCAAAAGAAAAAAAA
>NW_027069936.1:601248-611882 GCF_002906115.3 Quercus suber | reverse complement strand
TTTCACCAGTATTGCCAACATGATCTTGAAATGGGAGCATATAACCTCCCATTGAAGAATTCATTGTATACCCTCCCATTGAAGAATCCATTGTATACCCACCCATTGTATACCCTCCCATTGTAGTGCATCCATCATCTAGGGTTGTAAATTGTAAAGACGTAGTTGTTTCTTGCACCACCTCATTATCAACTTCTGCACTTGCCTCCAAACTTACGTACAACTCAGCAGCATTTACTTGGGGCATTTTCTGTATCCTATTAAACATCATCTTTACATGTTTGTCTTCTTTGATCGCCATATACCCGTAATTTATCCGTTCATGAAGGACTTCTTGTGGGTAACGATAAATAATCTTGATATCATACCAAGCACGATTCAAATTCAATTCGCCCATGATTTTGCTCTTCAAATCATTCAACGTCTTCAACTTACGACGTACCATCATGTAGTAGCATTGGATACCAGGCCCTCTAAACGGGATTCCATCAATCTCATCAGGATTATCAAGGGGTCCACCGAAGTATACATTTATATCAATATTCTTCAAAGATTGTGAACCTATTAAAGAGTCAAGTATAGTATGTTAGTGACATATTTTATCTCTTTCATTTAACATCAATTACAAAACTTTTTCTATCTACTCAAAATACAAAAATTACAACTTCTCACGCCACAATTGCATACACTCACCCACATCACATACAATTCTACTGGGCAATCATTATCATTTCGTACTCAAACAATGAAAAAACTAAAGACAAAACTCACCCCTATTACAAAATTTTAACTAAGCTCTAACAAAAATATAAATAAAAATATCAAACCAAACAACAAAAGTAATGAGGATGTGCAAATGAATGAGTGCAATTATGTAACATCATTATTCCATATATAATTTCAATTTTTAGGTATATTAGAGTCTAATTCTAATTGGGTCCAAGAAAAATACAACTCTAGCCCCCTCCATCAAATCTGCCCAAATGAACAAGTTATTGATTATTTAGTTGTTAAAGAAATGTAATATATTTTTTTACTTATTAGAAATAGGACATGAAAGTTGCATTATGTCCATTTTCCTTTGATCAACTTATTAATTATTTAAAATATATCATTATTACTAATATTTTTACTTTATTTTTCACATAAAGTAAAATCTTATGATTATCGATTCGATTCTATGATTTACTCTATAAGGACCTCTTATAGGTCCTGTTTAGGATCTCAATTTTAATAACCTTGGTTTTACTTCTAAATTACAAATATCTACTAGAAACATATTCATATAGATAATGTTTAATAGATCATGTTTAGGATCTCAATTCTAATTTATTCATAAATGTTTTTTTCATTATAAATATCTACTACAAAGGTATTCATATAGCTACGAAAACATTTGAAAAAGATCCAAAAAAAAAAATAAAATAATTGACCAATTAATTGAATCTTAGAGGGATATTTTTTTGTCTTTAAAGTATTAAAATGGATATTTGGATAAATTTTTTTATAGTAATTTAGTAATAAAAAAACATATTATAACGTTTGACATAGCAAATATTATTTTTAATAATTTCATTGCTAGATTAGTTGTTATTATAACGTTTGACTAAAATAAACAAATAATTATACTATTTATAAAAAGTATTGAATTTTACTTAAGTTAAAATATTTTTGTATTAATGAAATAACATAGAGCAGAGGGGTTCATCAGACATTACCAAAAAAAAAAAAATCAATTATACATTTAAAGTGCTACATATATATATATATATATATATATTTAACTGGTTACTACGAACAAATATTTTTATTAGGAAATGTCATGACAAATTCAATACAAGCAACACTTTCTAAAGCAGTTATACATACATTAAACAACCAACTAGAGAGTGAGGAGACCCTTACCTGACATGAGGATTGCAAATTACTACTGGATTGTATGAGAGTGAGAGGGAGAGAGGGAGACTACAATGATCAGTTTGTTTGAGAGTTAAGAGGGAAGTATTGTTCTGCTCTGTAGAATGAGTATGAGAGTTGAGAGAGGAGTAATGCAGAGTAAGAGAGGATGAGTTGAGAGAGAAGCAATTCCTGTTGGAGCTTCAACCAAGTGACATAATGAAGTCACGGGTCTTGGCAGACAATAAAGTAAAATGTGCAATGTTCACGCCAGAAGGCTGAGGCACGCTCTGAACTGTTCACGCATGCAGGCTGAGGCTGCCTGTCAGTGACATGACCGGATGGGACTGGATGTGGGTGCATATAAAAATCGAGTTTCTGAGACTCGAGATCCACGTGGCATCCACACAGATCTCGAGTTTCTGAGACTCGAGATTAATGTGTCATCCACGTGGCTGCCATGCAGATCTCGAGTCTCAGAAACTCAAGATCTGTGTGGATGCCACGTGGCATCAGGCCACGTCAAACCACGGAAACCGAGCGTCAAAGGGTCGAGGTATGAGCGCAGAATTCGAGTCTCTAAGACTCGAGGTGTTACTAATTTATATTGTTTGCAAACCGGGCCAACTAACTAAATAGTTAGAGAAAAAAAATACTTACCTATTTCCTCCCGTTACTCCTCCACCATTGTTCCACCTCCACAGGTTGCTGGCAGAAAAAAAAAAAAAAAAAAAACCAAGCCGACATCCCTAGTTTTTCACCCCCTTCGCTTCTCTCTCTCTCTCTCTATTGGATTTCCACCCCCTTCCCCTCTCTCTCTCTCTCTCTCTCTCTCAGATTTCCTTGTTCATCATCACCACCGTTTGGTTGCCCTTTCCTTCCACTCGACCCTGACATCCCTGGCACTTCCAGTAAGGTTATTTATTTATTTATTTATTTATTTATTTTTATCGATCTATTTCTGTCATTTTTAATGATTTTTTTTTCCAATAAGCTTAGTTTGGTTTCTGGGAAAGCGAAGGAAAGTATTTGTCAGATTTAGGGGTTGTGTTGAACTGTTGATCTGTTCTTTTTCAGACCCCCAAAATCTTCTCCTTCCAACACTTGACATTGCAAGAAGATTTTTTATTTTCTCTCCTTTTCAGTTTCCTTTTGTGCCATTTTTCCCCGAAATTTCATTTGTAAGAAAAACCCCAACCCATAAGTTAGTGTAGAAAGGAGCCCTATACATGTTTGATGAAATGTCTCAATGAAGATGGAGATTCCTTTGTTCTCATACTATTATCTATCAACAAAATGTATAATACATTGTAAAGGGGTTTTTATTATTTTTTTTTAAATGTTTTTTTGGATTAGATTACAGTTGGATTTTTTTTGTAGTTTCATATGCTGAAAAATAGAGCTTCTTTCTTTGCTTGGCAAACAACTTGCTACTATGTTTGTCAATTTTAAAATAAATTCTTTGCTGATACTGTAATTGAAATTTTGGTCTTGAAGAAGTTCATTTTTTGTGTGTAAAGGTTGTTGACTGTTGTATATGTGATGACCCCAATTCCATAATTTGTTTTGCCTTTGTTGAGTTTGCTGATGAAGGTAGTTTGAAGGTGTGGTGCATAGTTCAATAGTTGGTAATGAACTCTGATGTTTGCTTGATTAATTGCTATGCTGTTTCTGTAAGAGGTGCAAGGGCTACTTTTAGAAATTTCATTGCAGTTTGATAATACCTATATCAACAATCAAGTATATTTGCAATGAATATTTAATTTGGTTACATAATTTTTATATTTATTGTCTAATTGCTTTGTATATTCGTTTGTAAAATTCTTGAATTTATTTTTCCCTTTGGAAGTACAATACGGTATTGAAATTATTTGGATAGATTTGGATACAAGTTGTAGTAAGATTTTTGGTGCACCAATCTTTTTTTCACTGGAACATGTCTCTCCATACTTTGGAATAAAGGTGCATTTTATGACATTTTCAAATCTTGTTTCTTTTGGATATAGTATTATATTAAGACATAGTTGTCACAAGTGTTTGTAGACTTAAATTTTTTTTCACTTGAAATGCCTTATATTTAGAAGCTGTAGATTTTTTTACATGAGCTCATTTGTTTTACCTTTATTGGTTTGACTTATTTTGTCATTTGTTATGGGCTACAGAGTTAATTCTTTGATTTCCCTTTTCAAGAATGCAAAGAAACTTGACAATGTTGCCTAGAGGTGCTGTTAAAGGAGTCTTGGTTTGATTCATTTAGTCTTGGAATGCAGAACAAATGTTGTTCAAGGAGTCCAATGCAGAATAGGTGCTGCTGTTGAAGGAGTCCAATTCACTGGTTGAGGTTATCAGATTGAAGAAATAGATTTGGGAGGATTATTTTTCAAATGTAATTCTTTATTATTTGTTAGTTGTTTAGCATATCAGATTGTGTGTAATTGGAGACCTTGTACTTAGTTACTATTTGATCAAGGAATCTATCATGTGCTGTGGGAGTGCCCTCTTGCTAGGAATGTCTGGTCAATGGCAAGTAGACGAATTCAAAAGTGTTTGAACAGTGTATCAGATTTCTTTGAATTGTTTCAGACTATGGTAACTAGGCTAAACCAGCAGGAACTTGAGTCTTGGGCAGTTATCGTGTGAGCTGTTTGGAATGCACGAAACAAATTTTACTTCGAAAAGACTCAACTTCAGCCAAGGCACATCTATGATGGTGCTTCGGGTCTCTTAGCAGATTACCAGCACCTCATGGCAGCACAAACAACTTGCGTATACTCTGTTTTATTGTGTATTTCATTGCTGCATGTTTTTTTCTTACTCGTGGCCTCTGTTTTATTGAGTACTGACCCGTGCATTATTTTTTCGGGGGTCCACTATGTATGCTTTATAGTCCAGCTTGTAAAATTTTGCTATCTTAATAAAGCTTTCTATATTTGATCTCAAAAAAAAAAAATCTTCTCTTTCTCAAATTCTTAGAGGCTAATCACCTAAAAATCAACCAACTTACCCTTATTTAGTGCATTTTGTGTAGTGTACGTTATCTTACATAAAAATGGACTCCACAGATGGAATCCAAAAATTTGTGAGGCATAAATACATTAGATATACAAGACAATTTCTCATATTTGCAAGAACTTGATTTGAATAAACCAATCTCTAAAACAAGATGTGCAAATGTAAAGAGAAAAATAGGTTCAACAACATTTTTGCGCCTCTTTTCTATTATAGTTACTTATGAAATGAACTTGTACAACTAAAGAAAAGAAATATGTCAATACTATGCTGATATAAACAAAAGTGCCCAAAAAAAAAAAAAAAAAAGAACTTATATGATTAAAGAATACAAAAGAGTTCAACTTCAAGAAAACAAAAATTTTTCCATGCTCCCCCATCTAAGGTTCAGATTGACCTTATCATTGTCTTATATAATTAAATATTAGCGTTCTAATTTGGGCTTCAACTCTAGCAACTTTATTTTTTTTTTTCTGTCACCATTGCTTCAGCTTCAGCTTAGCCTTGAGCCCTCAACCTTCATTCATGGTGTAACTACAAATATTCTAATTTGGACTTCAATGCTAATTATCTCTGCAAGTAAAAATTCATGATTATTAGTAATTAAAAAAAAAAAAAATGGCACGTGGTCATTGTTAGGGGAATGCTCATGATTATCTCAGCTTCATTGGGCAGAAAGGATGCTAGGATCAAAAAAAAAAAAAAAAAAAACACTTACTAGTGACAAGAAATGATTGAAATGTAATCAAAATCATCTACCTTTCCTATAAATGAATTTCCAAGAAATCATATGAGCATTTATAATTCTTTCATAAATAACAATATCATCTTAAGTTCCACCAATAACAAGGTTAGATATTATTAAGCACCTATGATTCCATGAAAATGGTGATTACAACTTAAATTTGGCATCAAGGTTTTGCAATTGAGCATCTATTTCATTGGATCAAAAACAGTAATTGAGCACCAATTTCAAAATGTCATTCCCCTTCATTGAAGCACAAATAACAGTTGAGCACCAATTTGGCAATTTCAGAATAACAACTGAGCACCATTTTGAGCACCAAGTTGCAGTACAATAGCCCTTGCACCATTTACAGAAACAACATAGCAATTAATCAAGTAAACATCAGAATTCATTACCACCAACTATTGAACTATGCACCACACCTTCAAACTACCTTCATCAGCAAACTCAACAAAGGCAAAACAAATTATGCAATTGGGGTCATCACATATACAACAGTCAAGAACCTTCACACAAATTTGAACTTCTTAAAGACTAAAATTTCAATTACCGTATCAACAAAGAATTTATTTTAAAATTGACAAACATAGCAGCAAGTTGTTTGCCAAGCAAAGAAAGAAGCTTCATGTTTCTACATGTGAAACTACAACAAAAATCCAACTGTAATCTAAATTCTAATCCAAAAAACATTTAAAATAATAATAATAATAACCCCTCTACAATGTATTATACATTTTGTTGATAGATAATAGTATGAGAACAAAGGAATCTCCATCTTCATTGAGATATTTCATCAAACATGTACAGGTTTCCTTTCTACACTAACTTATGGGTTGGGGTATTTCTTACAAATGAAATTTCAGGGAAAAATGGCACAAAAGGAAACTGAAAAGGAGAGAGAATAAAAAATCTTCTTGCAATGTCAGGTAGTGGAAGGAAAAGATTTTGGGGGTCTGAAAAAGAACAGATCAACAGTTCAACATAACCCCTAAATCTGACAAATACTTTCCTTCGCTTTCCCAGCAACCAAACTAAGCTTATTGGGAAAAAAAAATCATTAAAAATGATAGGAAAAAAAAAACACTTACTGGAAGTGCCAGGGATGTCAGCGTCGAGTGGAAGGAAAGGGCAACCAAACGGTGGTGATGATGAACAAGGAAATCTGAGAGAGAGAGAGAAAGAGAGAGAGAGGGGAAGGGGGTGGAAATCCAATAGAGAGAAGGGAAGGGGGTGAAAAACCAGGGATGTCGGCTTGGGTTTTTTTTTCTCTGCCAGCAACCTGTGGAGGATTAACGGAGGAGGAGAGAGAGAGAGAAACGTAGGTTTAGAATGTAGAGAGAGACAAAGGGAGAGAGAGACAGACGTCAAATTTTGTTAGGTTTAAAGATGAGATTTTAATAAAAATACTTGTAATAATGAGAATTTTTTTTAATCGTTAGATCTATTTAAATTTAATGGTTTAAAAAATGTGTAACTTTAAAGAGTTATACCAGGTGTAACTTGAACCTATCTCATATATATTAGTCGACTCATTTTAATTTGAAAAAAAAAAGAAAAAAGAAAAACACTTTCTCCCTTTATGTTTGGGGTGATTCATAATTTCCCCCATTATCTTTGAAACCTACTAATTTCCCCATTTATGTTTTCGAAATGAGCAAATACTCTCATTTCGTTTCTCTTTCAATTAAATTTAACAGAATTTTTTAATACCTAGAATACTTTATTATGTAAACTGTAAAGTCTAAAATACCCCCAAATAAATAGATAAATTCCTGAAAATACCCTCCAATCTTTTCACCCCATGGACCACCACCTTCAGGAAAAATTTGCTCTATAACACAATTTTAGAAAAATATTAAGAGAATAGCACACGCAAAGTTATTTAGTTATTAAGAATATTTTTGAAACTCGAGTTTGCCAAACTCGAGCTCTAGCACAAATTCAAGTTCTAAAAAATGTACTACATAACTAAATAACTTCGTCAGTATACTATTCACCTTTTTTTTTTTTTTTTTTTTGTAATAAATGTTTGATTACAAAAGCCCATATTTCTATGTTAAGAACGATTAGTTCTACTAGTAATAATATAGATAAGGGTGAGTTGGTTAAACTTTTTTGTAAAAGTGCATAATGAAAAAGTGGAGTTTTCAAAAAGTCCATAATGAAAAAGTTGAGTTTCAAAAAGCTGAGTGTTTGGTAAAACTGTTAAAAAGTGCTTTTTGAAAAAGCTGAGTGTTTGACTAGCACTTATAAAAGTGGCTGTTTAAAGGGTAAATTACCAAAAAGACAATGTATTATAAGGGAGTTTATTTCATACTTTTTTTTTTTTTTGGGATGTGAGTTTATTTCATACTTAATTAAAAATCAACTACATCATTATACTTACTAAAAATAATAATAATAATAATATATTATTGTGTATTATTTTAATAATGTTGGGGCAATTTTTTTTTAGTGTCATAATTATTTTATTACCATTAATGACTTCTTATTAATATTAATTAAATCTAAATAATTTTCATCATCATGAAGCACAAAATGAAAATGTAAAAAGATGATAAAATATACACCAATAATCCAAATTTAAATTGTATACATAAAAATGTAAAAGATATAAATACATATCAATAACCCAATTTTAAATGTACAACACAAAAATGTAAAAAANCTATTCACCTTTTTTTTTTTTTTTTTTAAAATACTATGCTATTTGGCAAATTTAGCCACAGCCATCACCATCACAATTCCTCACCTTCCTCCACCTCTCTCAAACAAAAACTCAAGTCCTGGGGTTGTGACATCACCGCAAGAAGAGAACAAGGTGATTGCAACCTCCAGTGGTACCCGTGGTTCAAAAGGTCAGATCTTTGACGTGAATTTAACTTTAAAAATTAAAAAAAAATAATAATAAGGACGAGTCCACATTGCAGTGAAGTGAATGGTTTGGGCACACGAATCCCTGGCATTCCGAACTGAGACTTTAATAAAGTGTTGGTTAATTAAACAAAATCAAACCGTGAAATTCTATTAAACCAGTCATTGTACCATCATAAAAGTAAATCTCCTTCAAATTTTAACCATTTCGAGATAATGTAACACCCCATAATTTAATATTTTACATCAGTACCATTTCTGTGTAAAATTCCTGGTTAAAATGATGCCCATATAAATATTCTGCATCCTTCAATCTCCAACCAATAACATCAATGATAAAATACATACCAATAACCCAAGTTTAAATTGTACTACATGATATTATAAATAAATAGAAAAGACAACTACTAATTATTATCCCCCCAAATGGAATTAGCAATGGAATTAGCTGCACATGCATGCCCCATCAGTAGCAGACACACCCCACATCAGCAAAGCACGCACACCCTGCAGCACCTCACCATGCAGCAACCAAACAAGCCCAATAATCGTTATGATCATTCAACAATGATCATTCAACAATGATCATTCAGCAAACATTCATTATGAGTAATTAAGCTAACATTCAGCAAATATGAATCAATGATGGCATCATGAACCACAAAAGAAAGAAAAAAAAAATCCGTAAAACCTAAAACAAAAACAAACCCATCTCCAAAAACTAATGCAGAGAAATAACTTAACAAGCATTCATTCTGAGTAATTAAAGTTAACATTCTATTATTGAATCAATGATGGCATCAAGAACCACACAAAAAAAATTAATAATAATAATAATAAATTTTTTAAAAAATCTGTAAAATGTCTACCCGAAATAAAATGTCTAATGGCATCCACAATATGGCCAAAGAAAGAATTATTAGGTATAGAACTTGAAATTGCTCTCATCACATTTTATCTATTTTACATTAGCTCTACATCTCATTCTTAATTTAGCAATAGAGAAGAGAGTGAAAACAAAAAAAAAAATGGTACAAGTTGGACACTGTAACAAGATACAATTTGTTTAGGCAAAAATCTACACCGAATGTAGGCTTGTTTTAATGTTTTTTCTTGGTCTAGTTTAGTTTGCAATTTTGATGGGATATGCATATGCCGCACTCCACGAAAATGCCCTTTTAGCTGATGCCAAAAATACACCGGCACCATTTCACACCAAAGATTATAAAAGGAATAATATTTTTTAAAAAGAAAAAAAAGTAAAAAAAACAGAGGAAGAAACAAAAAGTTGCAGGAGAGAAACAGCCCGGCGCTATGTAAATAAAAACTAAACAAAAGATCTGAAGCGGCCGTTGCACGCTACCCACAAATTTTTTTCAGTACCCACAAACTAAACTAAACAGAATAAATAGATCTTTAGCAAGAACAAAGCATGCAAGATCTGAAAATTTTTTTGGCAGCAGATCGGAGGTTTTTTTGGTAGCAGATAGGTAAAAAAAAAAATTTCAGATCAGTGTTGGTACCTGGCTGTTTTTGGTAGCAGATCGGCCTTGCTTGGTGTTTTGTTGATCAAAACTCTACCTTCAAAACGTATTTCTCAGATCAGATTAGACAAATTAAATTATAAAAAAAAAAAAATACAGAGGAAGCCCGCTGAAGAAGACGAAGAAAGAAGAAGAAGAGGAAGAAGATTTTCAAGACAAAAGAAAAGAGAGACTTACGTAGTGCAGAGCAGAGCTGAAATGTAGAAGAGAGGAGCCGATCTCTTTGTGAGGGAGCTGCGCAGAGAGAGATGAGATGAGAGGGCAATTTCCGTGAAGTGTAGAGACAAATGAGATGAGGGAGCTGCTCTGAAGTGTTAACACTTGCCCTTTGTCAAGGGCAATTTCGTAGCTTCACACACCCAACGGATATAAATGAAAACGCTCAGACTCAGCTTTTTATTTATGGAGCCCAACTGACCCAAAACCAAAACGCTCAATCCTTCGCACATATAAAAGCCAACTTTTTCTAAAAAGTTGGCTTTTATTCTCACCAAACGCACATCAACAGCCAGCGTTTTTAAAAAGCCAACTTTTGAGTGTTAAAAGCTGAACCAAACGGGTAC
>NW_027069936.1:587356-599940 GCF_002906115.3 Quercus suber | reverse complement strand
TTAAAACGACTGTTACTGTTCATATACCAATCAAGCTCAGGCTATCTTTCAATGGTGGGTCCAATCAAGTAATTGAATTATGATGCATTGTCATTTTCCTTGACAATCTTGCTAAAGCTTAAAAGCAACATTTCTGTGTGCAAAAAGAGTGAAAGCGCAATATCTTGCTAAGTGCCCGTTTGGTTGAACTTTCTAAGCCTAAAAGTTGGCTTTTTAAAAATGCTAGCTCTATATTTGCGTTTGGTGAGAGTAAAAGCCAACTTTTTCTGAAAGTTGGCTTTTACATTCCTTTGCATTTGCGCGTTTTGGAAATGAACGTTTTTGCTCCATAATGAAAAGCTGGGACTCAGCTTTTATTTTTATATCCGTTGGGCTCGTGGAGTTACAAAACTGCCCTTGACTAAAGGGCAAGGGTTACACTTCAGAATCTTCACACACGCAGCCCACTCATCTGTCTTTACCCTTTAGAGAAATTGCTCTCTCATCTTCATCTCTCTCTGCGCAGCTCCCTCACGCACAGCCTCATTCCTCTCATCTCTCTGCTCTTCCCTCACCGTTCTGCTACAAACACAACACCACCCAACACAATCAACAAAATCGAAATCAACTCATTTCAAACCCGGTCTATCACCGGTCTACCACCACAATCAACAAAATCAACAAAATCCATTTCAAACCCAACTCAAAATCAACCCCAAACCCAAGAGAAATCAACTTATTTCTCTCTCATTCCTTCTCTATCTCAACGGTAACATACCACAATCAAAACAAAAACACAAAACCCAATCGAAAGATTTGAAACACAAAAACAATATTTCTCATAAGCCTAATGAAATCTAAGCAATAAAATAAAACTGATCAAACCAGAAAAAAAAAAAAAAAAAACCATGTAGAACGCCGATCTCCACTTCTCTGCCGGTGATCTATGTGTGTATGAGAGAGAATTTGTTTGTGTGAGATAGAGGGAGAGAAATTTGTGTGTGTGTGTATAAGAGAAAGAGGAAGAAACAGAGAGGGAGAAGTGAAGATACGTTGTTCTAGAGGCTACCACACAACTACACAAGTGATCCGAAAAGAACTAGAAGGAAGGAACTAGAAAAAGAAAAAGAAGGGTAGATGGAGATAGAGTGGGATACGTGTGTGGTGGAGAAAAACCAAGAGAAAAAGAAACAAGAAAAGAAAAAGAAAAGAAAACGTATGGCTGAAAGAAAGGAAAAGAATAGGAAATGACCATTTATAAATACTCTCATAAAATTTTCACAATATTTCACAATAAATTTTAAAGGGTAGGTTATTATTAGCTAATATGTTGAGAAAAAAATATTTATTTAGAAAGAAAAAAAAATAATTTTAATAGTACATTAAAATTAAAATTTGTATCAATTTTTATCACAATATTTTCACAATACTTTCACAATAAATCTTAAGTAGTATGTTATTATTAGCTAATATTGGTGAGAAAAAATAATTTTTTTAGAAAAAGAAAAAATAATTTTAATAGTACGTTAAAATTAAAATCAGTATCAATTTTATCACAATATTTTCACAATACTTTCACAATAAATCTTAAAGGGTAGGTTATTATTAGCTAATATTGGTAAGAAAAAAATAATTTTTTTAGAAAGAGAAAAAAGTAATAGTACGTTTAAATTAAAATCAGTATCAATTATCACAATAATTTCACAATACTTTCACAATAAATCTTAAGTGGTAAGTTATTATTTGCTAATATTGATGAGAAAAAATAATTTTTTTAGAAAGAGAAAAATTGATTTAAGTATATGAATTAGTTGATTTAATTTAAGTATTAAATAAACTCACATCCAAAAAAAAAAAAAGAAAATAAACTCCCTTTATATACATTGTCCTTTTGGTAATTTATCCCTCAAACTATAACTTTTATAAGTGCTAGCCAAACACTCAGTTTTTTCAAAAAGCACTTTTTAACAGTTTTACCAAACACTCAGCTTTTTGAAACTCAGCTTTTCATTATGCACTTTTTAAAAACTCAACTTTTTCAAAAAACCCAACTTCAAAAAGTTGAACCAAACTCACCCTAAAAGCTTAAAAGCAACGCCTTCACATTTCTGTGCGCAAAAGAGTGAAGCTCAATTAAATTAGCAAGCCTTTAGGGTTCATTTAGTAAGAGATTTCTAGTAACGGTTATTTGTATTTTTTAAAAATACGTGTGGGTGAAAAGTGTGTAAAAATATGTGTAATGTTATTTAAACATTAAAAACTGTTGTTTAAACACGGTAACAAACGAGTCCTTAGACTTTCAAGTGTAAAAAATCCACAAAAGGAAGCCCCCAAGCTTTAAACAAACACAGCTTCTAATTGATAGTGCACTTTGATCACCATGAAACCCAACCTAACCAAAATGCCATTCTCCTTATTATTAGCTAAATGGTTTAACTTAATTAAGGACTAGATTCTCTGCTATATACTTACATTCTAGAAAAGTGTCATAAATGAAATGATAGAAGATTTTATGTACTTAGTATAAACTGGGGGAACCAAGTGAATTCTTTGTTTAAAGTTCGAGGGTAAAGAAATTTGTATTATTTGGACAACATGGAACCCACGTTCTCATGAGTGGACATCTCTATTTTAAAAATTGTGCAAAACCACATGAAATTCGAGCCCCCGTCCCTTTAGTGAAATTCCCACAAGATCACATTTGAATTTAAATGTTAAAGACATTTGTAAGAAAGAAGGGAAAAAAAATGCATTTATGTTGGTTACACGTCATTTGGAAAATAGTAAGTCCAAGGATACACAAATTTCATCATTATTTAGGGTCTATTTGGATACAGCTTATTGTTAAAAACTGAAAATTTATTGTTAAAAATATTGTAGCAAAATAATTTTTAAACTATAAATAGTAACTTAAAAAAAAAAAAGTTTTAGAGAACCTGTCATGAGCTCAAAATAATGCATCTATCCCACAAATCCATTACAACCAAGTTGGTCAATCCTCCAATAAATCAAAATCCTCCTATTTTTCCAGAAACCCCAGAAAAGCAAGGTTGCAATCCAATACTGTGGTGGTGTGGCCCACAACGATGTTGGGTTCGTTGGGCCTAGACCCCAATTAATTTGTGTGCTGGTTAAGGGTATAGCCCACAGTAGGAGGTCCAAGGAGGAATCTAGTTGGTGTCTGGTAGAGGAAGGTTATTGAACGGTGGTTGATGACTGAATGCTTGATTACCCGAGGAGGATCTCAGGTGGCCGAGGTGTCCTAAGCTGGATCACCTTTTCCCAATTCTTGTAAAGAATGTCTCTCCTTTTCTCTCGTGTTTCTCTCCCTTAAAAAATATTCCAACCCCTTTTCCTTTGAATCCCTGTCCTTTTATACTCTTCCATCAATTGGATAGTAATCATGGGAAGATATTCCACCTGTGCATGAGTCTCGCCATTTGCCAGGTTTAAGTGGCCCTTTGAGTTTAAGCTGTTGTTCCGGCTTGTCTAATCCCACACCAGGGAGTGGGTCCACTTTGGCTCCATCGCCACGATGATTCCCTTGTAACTTGAACTAAGCATCAAGGCCCGTGCTTGGCTGGCAGATCCCTTAATGGTAAGCCGATGGCTTACGCGTTAGTTCAGCTCAGACCTATCACCTGTAGGCCGGGCTAGGGATCAATAGTCCTTGGCTCGAGCCCAGTATGGGCCGAACTTGGTCCACTCACATTACCATTAATTGAACTCATAATTTTCCCTATTTCATTTTTCAAATGTTTTGTTCTGCTAGGTAGATGATTTCTCTCAAACACTTTGTTTCAATTACATAATTAGCACATGTATATAATTAGTTTGATTTATCCCATCTAAATCCATTCTAGAAGAAAGAAAGAGAGAATGATTTGGTGCCATTTTGTACTCCCAACAACTGTCACATGGGTCATATAATTAACACAATATTTATCTACAAATTCTGCTACCAAAGAACATTAAATTTAACCGAAAATTCAAATTAAATTGAGATGAGATATCTGCTTTCATAAACCTATATGATGTTTAATATAACTTCAATATCTATGTTATGACAAGACAATCTAATGCTAGATGGCTCCTCTTCCAAGTAAACTGCACCGTTGAATTACCATTTATGTATCTTTTAAGAATACTAGCATTAATATTATTATCTAAGCCTTAGTTACCCTAATACTCAGCCAAACCAATCATATGGCTTTGAAAATAGAAGAGGAAACAAAAACCCTTGTTCCATGACCTTTGGACCACACCACTAAAGTGTAAATGTGGCAGTATAAAATTTAGAAAAACCAAACCCAAACATAGAGAGAAAGAAAATGATTCATATGAACCTCGGACATAGGAATATGTTCCTTAGAACCTAGACCTGATCCTGTCCCAAACAAAATAGCCTTAAAAAAAAAAAACTACAATTGGCCTTCTAAATCACCCATCCCACACCCCCCCCCAAAAAAAAAAAACAGCATGCAAAATAGAAAAGAAATTAATGTTTTCAGAGAAAAGAGTACGACTTAGCTTATGTCTCCACCACTGTAAGATTCCAAAACAACATAGATGTTTTGTGCTTAAGATTAAAGATGAAAATTACCTTGAAGATCATCAGCAACATTTCCAGCGTATATATCTTTAAGAGGTGGAAAAATTGCAGGTTCACATGTCTGAAAGAAAATTAAATCTTCCTACCTCTTGTTAGAGCTGAATCAGTAAATTTCAAAATGCATGGAAGCAAAGACAGGAAACCAGACCAACTCAAGAATATATATATACATAAATCAAAATATGTAGGTAGGAAGAAGAACATATCCTGGCTTCTCATAACATGACAACATATTTTAATCATAAAAGGAACAAGACTGATGCAACAGTATGATACTTTTTTTTTTTTAATAACATTAAGCAATCCAAGTCCAAAGCAAACATTTTGGATGCATGACATGGAGCAACAAGTAAATCTCTTCGAATTTTAACCCTTTCATAAATTATACGAGAAATAATTATAAAGAATTACCTGAAAATGGAATATCACAAGCAAGCTGAGAGAGTATGAGTTGATAGTCCCACTATTTGGATCATTTATGTCATGTGCCTTTGCCCATTCCTTGACCTACACAAACTAGAAACAATGCATCATATGCCAAACAATGGCAAATATTAGATTGCTACAAGAACATACCAGTAAAATCATGTCACGAAAGCGGCCATCTATCTCACTGATCCACAAAAAGAGTTTGGACTTCATTTGTCCCTTCAAGTTATCAATTGATATATCACAAGAGAAGATATTGTCGCTACTCTGGCATTTTAGAATTGGAACTCTTGCAGGGATTAATTGCACCATCTGCCATCGACCTGCAGATCAAAACTGTTATGAAATGAAGAAAGGGGCATCATAATGAAGAATAATCAAACGAAGAAGAACAATGTTGAATCCATAAAAATTAAGTAAGCTTGCATTACATCAAGCATTATGCTCCTTTCGCTTTTTGTTGGGGAGTAAACACCTTGGGGAACCTCCAATTGAGTAATTAATTAAACATATAGGGACACCACTTAACCTAAAAGCTTAAACTTATGAGTTTGGGGCCAACTATGTTATATTAACCACTCACTCTTTTCATTGTTATTTAATATGGGACTTCACTTATACGTATATACCCAGCAATTTCATAACATAAAAGTAAAACCCTGGGATCTAAATTTTCAAAGATTATTGACACCATCCACAGATTATGTGTCCTTGTCTTCACAATTTCCAAAAACTTTTTTTTTTTTTTCAAACATGGATACAATAAAGACTTAAGCACGTGCATGAGGAATGAAACAAACTGATGAAAACAGCCACTCAAAGAATCTCGCACATTTTTCTTTAAAAAAAAAAAAAAAAAGAATCTTGCACATTTTCTATTACAAACTGGAAAAATGACCTTGAATGTCTGCTGTACAACATAATTACAAACTACAGAGACACTAAACTTTCAGAACTGGTCTGCACGCTAAATAAAGTTTTACTCAATTCTGTAAGAAAAAATTGCAAAAGGTGAAGATGGTACACTGACTGAAGTTTCCCAATTTGCACTTTATATAAATTACAGTTCATATCCAGCTTTATACATAATTTTTTTTTTTTTTTTTTTTTTTTTTTCTAAGATAAGTTCCAGGATTCATAAATACTTTGGCCTATATCATTAAGTGTCCTAATTGTGAGAACGTGTATTTCGAGACATGCACTGGAGACAAGCAATTACAATAAAGCAAAAACTCAAGTTAACAAACGTGCAAGAGAGATTGTCAAAATATAAGAACAATGGATTTTCTGAAACTTCTATGCCTAAGTGACAGAATACAAGCATCTAAGAGAGAGAGAGAGAGAGAGGTGGGGGAAACTAAAAATGCTTGAACTCAAAGCAAATTACCTCTCAAAGGATTTTGCAAATCCACAAGTAATCTTTGTTTGCGGTCACTTTCAACATATGAAATATATCCACCCTCCTTGGGTAAATTGATAGAGATATCCACGTCACCCCATTTTGTGAACAGATTGGACACAAATGACCCAAATGGCTCCACTGCTGCCCCTGTTTGAGCCAGGTCATTAATTTATGTTGTTAATCATAAATTTTTTTAACTAATGGCAAGAATTATTCCTCATGTAAATAAGACATAAAAGTTCATGATGACTTTTTCTCAAAAAAAAAAAAGTTCATGATGACTCAACAAATGAAATGCAAAGAAAGAAGAAACCAGAAAGAAAATTCGCTTAATCTGATGATCTTTACTATAGGTTACTTGTCTTGGATTGAGGAAAAAAATAGGAAAACAATGAAGACAAATATTTATATAGTGCTAAAAACCTACAGAAGTCTTTGTAGCATGAAACATCATCTTTCCCTTTTTCCTATGGGGACCAAACCACAACAACTCTAGCCCAGCTATCCTGTATCAAGTCAGAAAAGATGGATCCCTTTAAGGAATTCCTATCTCTATGCAAATGGAGATGAAGCTTCCTCACCAAGAGCAACAATCAAAAGAACTTAGGTTCCAGAAAAAATAAAAAAATGTCATCGAGACAGAATCTCAAGATAATTTGAAACTAGTTTCGTCTATAACGCAGTAGACATATAGGTTGGGAATTCAAAATATGCAACTTAAGTTCCTTGGGGACTTTCAAGAGTAGGAGCTAGAAGGGGTGAGGGAGACTTTTTAGGCTCGAAGGATGAAATGCAGGTAATAATGAACTACGGAAAGCAAATAAATTATATTCTAAGGAACTATGTACAAGGACAAAACTTTTAGTAAAATCAGGTGCCATTGGATTCCAAGTAACTAGGCTATTCATGATCACACTAAACCCAATTCCAAATAGAGCAACGTGAAGTCTAATCAGTCTAAGCAGTAAACAGTTTGAAGGTAAAATATGCAAAGCAGTGAACATATCATAACCTAAGTAAACATTCTAAACATCCAATCAAATTGAAGATAATGCATTGTGGATCAAACAGAACTAACAACTAAAAACTTGAATCTAACTAAAATAAACTTGCATAAACAAGACTAATTTGAGTAACAAGATTACAAGAAAGTGCTTACAAGCATGAACACCTTCTAAGCCCTATGAACTATGAGAGAATCTAAGGAACTAATATTACAAGAGAATGATATGATCTCTGTATAAACAAGTTTGTCAGTGAAGAACGGTGTCCTTTTCTAGAGAATCAGCCCTCATTTATACTTGAGGGCCTGATGAAAATTGACAATTGTTCATTCCACATGTCTTTCTTTCCTTGGCTTGAAAGACACTTGTCACGATATTGGATGCTACTTTGTAACTTTTAAAAACTGCATCAATGCCACCTGTCTCTATTGCATACATTTATATGGGTTAATAACTTCCATGGGATCTGCTACACTTGACCCAGGTCATTTTCCACGTACCCATAAATTTACAGGTTGAACTTCCTTGTTGTGCCATTTGGAATGTCCTTAGCAAGCCAGGAAATTTCAAATTAATACAAACAAGGCGGTCTAGTGTATGATCCTATTATGAGAGTTTGAAACATGTGCATCTGCATTCTAAGTGGGGTAGCAAGGTACCTCATAAGGTGGCTTTCTTTGTGTGGACAACAACCTTGGATAATCTTGTTAAGAAGAAGATGGTGGTTGTCAATGAGTGTATTATGTGCAAGTTTAGTTGTGAAACAATAGAGCATCTACTTATTGTCCTATAGCTCAAGAGTTGTGGAAATTTGCATTTATAGCATTTGGAGTGATATGGGTGATGCCAAGGTGGGTGATAGACTTGATGTTTTCATGGAGACGAGTGTTTGGTTGATCAAAACTGGGTTGTGTGGCAAGCTAGTCCTCATTATATAATGTGGACCATTTGAAGAGCGAGAAACCATAGGACTTTTGAAGATGAAGAGAAATCGCCTCAGGATATTAAGAGTAGTTTTATGAGAACTTTGTTTGAATATCACACTATGATTGAGGGAGTTACATGTAACTATCTAGGTTTTTTTTGGACCATATGGCTGTCCATTTGTAATTTTTTAATGAAGCTCAACATTATTAGTGCTCCTTTCTTATAATAAAATATCTTATTTATTGAAAAATAAGAAGTTCTAAGAGCCAGGAGAAGAAGGTGCTTAATTTTCCAAATAAAAAGAAAATTCATTTAATTATTATTTGCATAAAACCAATCACTCATGGTCATAAAACCCTCCAATTTATCACGCCACCTGCAGAACTATATTGCCAGCTCCCTCTTCACATTCTAAAAGACCCAACTGAGTATCCAATAGATATGGGCCAAACGGTATGTGCTCATGTAAATATTAGTGAATTCAAAACTACAGCATTTCAACATCTTAAAGAAAACCACGGCCACTAGGTTAAATTTTATCAAAAAACCCTCCAATGTACCATGGCCAGTAATGATACATAGTCATCTCAGAGCAAATAGGATAGGTTAAATTTTATCAAATGCTCCTGCTTGGGCATATAGAATGGAATCCTTCCATTCCCACCAACTTATATCTTCAATTGCAAATCATGGAAGTTTTACAGATTTTAAGTATATAAAAAAAAATTTTAAAAATTCTTTTGACAGAACCATGAAAGTACAAATTACCTCTCAAACTTTGCACAGTTTCAACAACTCTTCGTAGTTCATTAATGACTTGATCCCGTGTTGCCAAATCCTTCTGCTTGGGCTTGAGCACTTCGAGTATTTCCTCGAGTATAGGCTCCAATGTACTATTGGCACACCATTTCTGTGTAAAATTCCTGGTTAAAATGATGCCCATATACATATTCTGCATCCTCTAATCTCCAACCTAATTACACATCAGTTTTGTTTCACTAATATAGAGGGGAAATCACATTTGTCTTCTCTAACATATAGGGGAATAAATTACATTTACTTGCAAAGAGGTTCGAACAATTGTGACAGTTTTAATGGCTAATACAGTCTTCCACAATCAACCTGAATCCATAACTAAAAGAAAATCAAAATGGATTAAAAGATCCAAAACACTTTTTCCAGTACTAATCACACAATAGCAGTAATAATTTATATGGCAATTTCAACAAAATATTCTGCAACATTCAAGCTAAAACTTTTATCTGAATTCACTGCAGCTCCATTAGGGGCATCATCTCCACAAAGCTGAGCAGAAACATCATTTATGGAAGGATTCAACTGCAAATCCTTCTCAGTTTTCTGGTTCATGTATTCATGAATCACACGACCAATGCAGTATCAATGCATTGTAAACATCATAAATGACACAACTAAAACAATATCAATCACAGTCAAAAGACGCTGAAAATACAAGTTAACATAAACAATTGTAAAGTGTTTACTTTTCTTGAAGGTTCCAACGCAGCAAAGATACAAATCCAAAAGCTTATTCATGCACAATAATCAAACAACTCAAGCCTAGCCCAAGCCCTAGAATGTGTTGCCTAACAACCTAAGAGAGAGAATTATACATTTCTTTTATTCTTGTTTTTCTAATGAAACCGACCATGAGTGGTCCTCTTGTTTAACTAAAAAACTTTACTTTCAAACACCAAACACATTAACAAGCATGCAGACACTGATAATGAGCAACTTTTAAGGATTGCAAATGCAGAAACATGTTCTCACATCTGAATCATCATAAGAATCATCAAAAAACTTCCTCCTTAGATCGCCAGTGGCCTTCATTAACTGCAAAAAGTAAAATCTGGATATATCAATTCATGTCATCAGAACTTTGGCCAAATATATTAGTGAGAAAAAAAAAAGCCTCTGAGCAGTTGCTTGGATAGGCAGTATATAAACCATGTCATATCCGAAAAGTGAACTTCCAGCAAGGTCCAATTTATTAATGACTGATGCATCACATGATTAATTGGACCAAATAACTATATACATTAACCCATCTTGTGAAAGTAAAACTTAAGTGAAAAATATTTACCCTATAGGCTCAAAAATAAGATTAGTAACATGAATGTGTCAAAGAACATATACACCACTTTGCTTTCGAACCTAATGGAAACACAGACGCCCAATACTCCCAATATGAAACTATCAACAAATATACTTGCACTATTTGGTCTTCCACCAAATAATTCATATTTTAAATCACATAAATTGATAAGGAAACATAGACACCCAACACCAAATAGGTTGGGTTTTAGTAAGATATATAAAGCTAAATAATCCAACAATACCTCGGGTGCATACATGTAGGCTAGTGTACCAGCTGCCAAGCCTCCCAACAAAAGGCCACCAACTAAGACACTTGATGTTCCAGTATCTCCACTGCACTTGCACAAAATAGAAAGTTATTAGAAAAAAAGATATCTTTCCAAAATGAGAAGTAGCTAAGATTCTTTAACAGGAAAAAACAGAAACCTCAACAGGGAGTGAAAGAAGATTAATTGTTAACTGCATCAAATGTAAGTGTTGCAGTTGCGACGTGTTTAAATCTTTTTCTTTTGTTTTTTAAGTTAACATATAACATAGAAACTCATTTTTAAACTTCTTCTCCTTTCATCTACTTTATCAGCAACTAAACAAATAAATAGCTTACAAACAACAACCACCCAGGTCCCAGAATCAATAGAACAAAGAAGCAATTAACAATATTCCCTAGATGCCCCCTTCAAACCCGACAAATCTGTTCCCCATCTCCCAAAAAATAATTAAATTAGAGGTATCACCCTGATGGTATACCTTTAAAACAAGGAACTACTATGTGCTTTACTTTGTGACACTTACCTCCTTAGTAGTTAGCTCTGTGAAGCATTTTTGCTACCTCAGAATTTGATGATGTGGCAAGTGCCTACATCACCTATTGGGAAGAATTGAAGGAAAAGAATGTTCTACCCTTTTACACCATTTGAATGGAGAGAAACCAAATAAGGATTGAAGGAGAAAATTTGAGAGAAATCAGAAATATGAGCGTAGCATGATCTGTTTCTTCAATTCTCATAATAAGAAATGTTGCCACATCAATGATTCCTTTTAACGGACATACTTCATACAGCTAACCAGAAGGGATGTAAGTGTCACAATTCACAAATAGAGCACATGGTAGTTCCATGTTAACATTTGTAATTTACCCCAACGAACAAAAAAAGAAGAACAATCCCCAAAAAGGACTATACCCCCATCCCTTTTCCTCCTCCCCCCCCGACTACTTCTTTCTTGAATTCCTCAATCAGCTACAAGCTCCCTGCTTACTTTTCTTTTAAGTTCCAATGGTTGCAACAGTAATGATCTTCAAGATGTTGAAATCATCTCTACCATGAAAACCCTAAGTTTTGTGTAAAGGAAAGCTCCTCAAAGATCTCACAAGAGATTCACACAAAACAGCAATGTATGAGCAACAATACAATATGGACAACCTTCAAAAACGTGGCTAGGGTTTTGTTTATATACTTAGGGTAAAAACATAAAACCCTAAACGTTTAATGAAGTAGGGCTGAGTTGGAAATTCTGCAGAAAATTCAACCTGTGCGATTTTCGATCGATCGAGTCTATTCTTCGATCGATCGAGCCAGGCCGAAAGTCCCAAGTACTTCTGCAGCCACTCGATTCCAACTTTACAATATTAAACCAACTTTGAGCAAGTCTAAATAAGACTAAATACAATGTTTTGATCATGGTTTGCCAACATTACAAATTAGAGTTCTAAATACATAAAATCTTAGAACCTAACAAACTCCCCTTTGGCAATCCGTGACAAAACCCTAATTAACAGCTCAAAGTTTTACAAATAAAAAGCCCTTTACAAAGATAATGCTCATAAAATTCAATTCAGCCTAACTACTATCCATAGTTGCAAGTGTAGACAGCAGCTTAGTTGAATCAACCTGTATAATCCTGAAATACTCAACAAACGCATAAACGCATGTGTGACAGTAAAGAGTAAAACAACAGGTATAACATTCTTGTAAGATTCACATAATTCAAAATAAAGACATATATGAATGATCAACTCATAAATATAAATCAATACGCAGTGAAACACAAAGCAACAAGAATCAATAATAAAAAAATGTATATCAATCAATGTTACTCCCCCTAACATGAATAACCC
>NW_027069936.1:568335-585350 GCF_002906115.3 Quercus suber | reverse complement strand
TGTATTTCAACATGCCTCATGCAGGTCTGAGAACTGTTGCAGAGAGAAAGATTGCTGATGCAGGTCTGATAACTATTGCAGAGAGAAATATTGCTAAAGCTTGTGCTGCTAACATAAGAAGGTTCAGACAAGACAAATCCAGACAAGTTAATCACAGTTCTTTGTCTAAACTTTTCATTTCGTTCCTTGCAAAGGTAATCATTTCTGTCATGCTTTCTACCTTAATAAATAATCTTGGTTGTAGACATTTATATGGTGTTCATCAAATTTCAAGATATATTTGACCTGTGAATTATGCGATTAACACTATATATGTGGATTATAAATTTATTTTAAAATTTGATTATGTACCAGATGTTTATATACTGCCCTTTTCTTATAATAGTTTGTTGAAGTTTGCCTGCTATCTTCCCCATATCTTAAGGGATGGCTGCTATGGCATCATATGTACTACCTAATGCTATTGATTGGAGTTTTTCTTTTCTTTTTTGGTGGGCGGGGGGGTGCAGTTTTCTGACAAAGAATTCGAGGCCTCAAAGTTAGGAATTTGTACCTATACAGGAAAGTGTGAGTGCAGAAGGCGCTGGTCAGACAATTTTGATGTGATATTGGTAACTCTTTTTCTCTCTTTCTCTACACACATGCACATTATTGTCAGCTCTCACTTTGACACTTCAACAGTACAATTATTACTGCTGCCACTGCTACTGATTTTGTTATTGGCACTGTTGATGGCCGGTTAGATTGAGGATCCTTTTGAGCAGCCAGAAAATTCTGCAAGGGCTGTTAGCATGAGTGGATTGACAAGGATATTTGAAGCATTTGAGATGAGTAGGGTTATTTCAGCAGATCAGAATCTGGATTCTCTGCTTGCCACACTTGTTCGACCACAAGTAGCCCTGGAAATTAGAGCACGTCACAATCAAGGCCAGCACAGGTGAAGACCAAAATCTGATGGATAGGTTTCACCAGTTTTTGATTATTCAAATGGCTTTTTACAGTATAGTTTGTTATTTCTTTTGAAAGTTCAATGGCGCCCAGGTATTTTGATATTTTCCAGAATAAATTGTTAAATATTATATGCTGCCCCCTGCAAAATCAACTCAGAGAAGCAGATTGACTTATGTGATTTATTTACAGTTTCTTACTGAGGTTATCAATCCTTAACTGGTAAAGGTTATTCTAAAATTGCAATAATCTAAGTGCATTGTAACTCCCGATGGGCTGTGGAATACAGGCACACACATATTGATACGCAAACCTCAAAATGGGCAAATGTGGGCACCCACATTGATTTTGGCCTATTTTGGATCTTGAAAACATGGAAAGATTTGTAATGATTATTGATGCTTTGACAAAATTATGTTTCTATTAACCATTTTGATGCATTTTTTGTTGTGGCATATTTTTAAGATCCACATAAAGTTTAAAGCATACAGGGACATTTCTGCATGACTTGAAGATCTATTTTGGGGGAAATGAATGGTTTACTGTGTTCGCGGGGGGGGGGGGGGGCGTGGATTCGGAGCCTGCGCGTGGTCGTGTCAGGAAGTTCTACTGGTGGGTAGCATTAGGAAGTCGAGCGGGGAGCTTGTAGTCCTTTTGTACAAACTTCAATTCTTTCATAGTGAATTCAGGTTAGCCTTGAGGATCGGTGGGTCAAATCCTCCCCAGGTTTTTACCGTGTGGTTTCCTGGGTGATCATATCTTGTGTTATTTATTTTCCGCTGCTTTATATTCTTGATATGATTGTTTGGATTGTTTTAACCTAGAATTGCTTATTTGACTAAGTAACAACTTGGCTAATTAATCTAGGCTACGCAATCTGGTTGTTTAAGGGGTCTAAATTTCTTTCAAACACCTTGGGAAACCTCAAATTAAGTAATTATTATAACATATAGGGATGCGACTTAACCCAAAAGCTTAAACTTATGAGTTTGGGCCTAACTATGTTATGTTAACCACTCGCTCTTCTTAATATTATTTAACTAGCCCCGAACCTATGTGTTACGCATGATAATCATTTTTATGGTTGTTTTATTAATTTTTTTTTAAAATTTAAACTAATTTAATAGAGAATAATGTATTTCATTATCATATTCTTATTTATTATAAGAACAATCATAAATGTACTATAAGAACAATCATAAATCATAAATATAAAGTTTGTCGTACCAAAATGAAAACAATATTCAAAAGGCAAGTTAATGAAAATATTCATTTTTTAATAAAAGTTATTCATAACATTTTGTGAATCATTAAAAAGAATATAAAATTTGGAAATTATTCTTTTAGTTTCAAACAAACTTTCTCAAACGTTATTTTTTCTGCCTACAATCCAAAACACAGAAAAACGTAACTAAGAAAACTAGTAAACTTAACAATGATTAATTGGACCAATTACTTTTCAAAAAAGAATCTTGCACATTTTCAATTAAAAACTTGAAAAACGGCCATGAGTGTCTGCTGTATAACATAATTACAAACTACAGAGACACTTCCCAACAGCCTAACTTTCAGAACTGGTCTGCACGCTAAATAAAGTTTTACTAAATCCTGGAAGAAAAATAGCAAAAGGTGAAGATGCTACGCTGACTGAAGTTTCCCAATTTGCACTTTATATAAATTAAAGACTTTACAGTTCCTGTCCAGCTTTATGCATGCATGCATGCATGCATACATACATATATATATATATATATATTGTTTAAGATGAGTTCCAGGATTCATAAATACTTTTGGTCCATATCATTAAATGTCCCAATTGTGAGAACATGTGTTTCAAGACATGCTCTGGAAACAGGCAATTACAATAAAGCAATAATAAAAGTAAACAAACGGGCGAGAGAGATTGTAGACTATAAGAACCATGCATTTTCTGAAACTTCTATACCTAAGTGACAGAATACAAGCATCCAAGAGAGAGAGAAGGAAAAAAATGCTCAAACCCAAAGCAAATTACCTGTCAAAGATTTTTCCAAATCTTCAAGTAGTTCTATTTTGCGGTCATTTTCAACTTGTAAAATATATCTACCCTTGGTTAAATTGATGGAAATATCCACGTCACCCCATTTTGTGAACAGATTGGACACAAATGACCCAAATGGCTCCACTGCTGCACCTGTTTGAGCTAGGACATTAATTTATGTTGTTAATAATAAAAAAAATTAAAAAAATGGCAAGCATTATTCCTCATGTAAATAAGACATAAAAATTCATGATGACTGAACAAATGAAATGCAGAGAGAGAGAAAAAAAAAAAAAAAAACCAGAAAGAAAATTTACATAATCTGATGATCTTTACTATAGGTTACTTCTCTCGGATTGAGGAAACAAAAAGAGAACAATGAGGACAAATATTTATATGGTGCTAAAAACCTAAAGAAGTCATTGTAGAATGAAACTTCCTCTTTTCCTTTTTGTTGGGTTAAGATAGCTTGACCCCAGTTAATTAATTCAATTTACCCAAGCTGATTAATTAAGTTCAATTGCATGCAAATAGTGGAGGCACTAACAAATCACCAAATAAATGAATATGCAGCAGAAAATAAATTAACACGGTGATTTGTTGACAAATGGGAAAAACTTCTCGCAATGCGGAAACCCCACCGGGTGATTCACCACTCTCAAGAATCCACTAATCAATAATCAAGCGGTTACAAGTATAAGGAATCTTAGCACTACCCTGGCCTATCCTAAAATACCAACCTACAATTGAATCTTCGCTTTAATACCTAATTGAACTTGATCTTGTAGTAGTCTTCTTTCGCTTGATGCACAAATCTCCAATCTTTGACTAACCTTTTGCAAGAATCACAGTACGTGACTAACTCTAGTAACTTGAATGATGTTATTGGTTATAAAATTCTTCAGTTCATCAACAATAAAGATCATGAAACACTTGGTTACAAAACCTATAGCGTACAAAAGCAGTAACTTCTCATAGAAAAAATAAATATCTTTGTCTCTATATTCATATGTAACGGCTCTTAAAATAAGCCTTATATATGTCTAAGGTTGTGAGAAAATAAACCCTACACAAATACATAAGCTTGGGCCGAATTTCAGACCTGGAAATTCTGAAATCATAATTCTCGATAGATTGAGGATGTGTCGAGCTATCTATCGGGCTTCATATTAAGTCTTGATAGCAGCCATCTGTTGAGCTATCTATCGAGACTTAATGAACAACTTTTCTTCACTTGTTTCTTGGACCAATTTTCATGTCTTTTAATACAAACACTTGATATGCTTGAACAACATATTTCTTGATGTATTAAACCCAACTTAGATCTGCCTAATTATAAGTAAAGTGCATTTTATCAAAGGATTAGCTAATTACATAAAATATGACACTAACACTTTTTTCTATGGTGACCAAACTACAACAACTCTAACCCAGCCATCCCGTATCACGTCACAAAGGATGGATCCCCTTTAAGGAATTCCTATCTCTATGCACATGGAGATGAAGCTTCCTCACTAAGACCAACATTCAAAAGAACTCAGGTTCCAAGAAAAAAAAAATGTCATCAAGACAGAATTTCAAGATAATTTGAAACAAGTTTTGTTTATAACATAGTAGACATATAGGTCAGGAATTCTAAATATGCAACTTAAGTTCCTCAGGGACTTTCAAGATTGGGAGTGAGAAGGGGTGAAGGATAAAAAGATTGCTTCATTTGGACTCCAAATGGGAAAGGGTGTATTTGAGAGTATTTTAACTTTGACCTACTCGAAGTGATAACATGTGGTTTGATGCCTACAGCCAAGTTTAGAATTGATTGCATTTGAAGTGGGATGGATTATTTGACTTCATGTTTAAAGGGGAATGGTTCAGCATTGCCTCAATTATGAACACTTTTTATGCTTGAAGATGAAATGCAGGTAACAATGAACTACAGAAAGCAAATAAATTATAATTTAAGGAACTATGTACAAGGACAAAACTTTTAGTAAAATCAGATGCCATTGGATTCCAAGTAACTAGGTTAATCATGATCACACTAAACCTGATTCCAAACAAAGAAATTCAGAGTCCAATTATGCACTGAACATATCATAGTCTAAGTAAACACTCTAAACATCCAATCAAATCAAAGAAAATGCATTATGGATCAAACAGAACTGACAACTAAAAAATTGAATCAAACTAAAATAAAATTGCATAAACAAGATTAAATTGAGTAACAAGATTACAAGAAAGCCCTTACAAGCATGAACACCTTCTAAGCCCTATGAACTACAAGAGAATTTCCTAAGGAACTAATATTACAAGGAATGATATGGCCTCTGTATAAGCAAGTTTGTCAGTGAATAATGGTGTCCTTTTCTAGAGAATCAGCCCTCATTTATACTTGAGGCTTGATGAAAATTGACAGTTGTTCCTTCCAAGTGTCTTTCTTTCCCTGGGCTTGAAAAACACTTGTCGCAGGATGCTACTTTGTAACTTTTAAAACCTGCATCTATGCCACTTGCCTCTATTTCATACACTTTATATGGGTCAATAACTGCCATGGAATCTGCTACATTTGCCCCCAGGTCATTTTCCATGTACCCGTGCCTTCACAGGTTTAACTTCCCTGTTGTGCCACTTGGAATGTCCTTAGCAAGCCAGGAAATTTTGGATTAATACCAACAAGGAGGTCTAGTGTATGATCCTATTATAAGAGTTTGAGAAATGTGCATCTGCATTCCCTTAGAAAGGTGTGTGGGGGTAGCAAGGTACCTCATAAGGTGGCTTTCTTTGTGTGGACAACAACCTGGGATAATCATGTTAAGAGGAAGATGGTGGTTGTTAATGAGTGTATAACGTGCAAGTGTAGTCGTGGTACTTTGCATTTATAGCATTTGGGGTGATATGGGTGATGCCAAGGTGGGTGATAGACTTGATGTTTTCATGGAGACGAGCGTTTGGTTGATCAAAACTGGCTGTGTGGCAAGCTAGTCCTCATTATATTATGTGGACCATTTGGGGAGAGAGAAACAATAGGACTTTTGAAGATGAAGAGAAATTGACGCAGGATATTAAGAGTAGTTTTATGAGAACTTTGTTTGAATATCGCACTATATGATTGAGGGGGTTTCATGTAACTATTTAGTTGATTTTTTGGACCATATGGCTGTCCATTTGTAATTTTTTTAATGAAGCTCGTCATTATGAGCTCTTCTTTCATATAATAAAATATCTTATTTATTGAAAAATAAAAAGTTCGAAGAGCCAAGAGAAGAAGGTGCCTAATTTTCCAAATAAAAAGAAAAGTCATTTAATTATTAGTCGCATAAAACCAATCACTCATACTCAAAAAACCCTCCAATGTGCCACGCCACCTGCAGAACTATATTGCCAGCTGCCAGCTCCCTTCTCACATTCTAAGACCCAACCAAGTATCCAATAGATTTGGGCCAAACGGTATGTGCCAGTGTAAATATTAGTGAATTCAAAACTACAGCATTTCAACATCTTAAAGAAAACCATGGCCACTAGGTTAAATTTTATCAAAAATCCCTCCAATGTACAATGGCCAGTGATAATATATGGTCATCTCAGAGCAAATACCATAGCTTAATTTTATCAAATGCTCCCCCCCCTCTCCTCCACACAAAGCCCACAACCCAAACAGGTTGAACAGCAGCCATGATTCTTTGCCATGCTTTCTTACTAAATATATATCGTAGATCAATTAATGGCAACTAGAACACACCTTAAATACCACCTAACAGCCCATTGAATCGGAAATGTTTTTACAAGTCAACTATATGTTTTTTCATAGTATGAAAGTCGACCAGTATCACAATTCCAGAGATCAAAGCTTCCCTTTTTTAACATGAGCGGTGAACCCTTCCAGTGGATGGATCTGTGCATAAATTTTTATGGGATACAGAATGGAATCCTTCCATTCCAACCAACTTATATCTTCAATTGCAAATCACGGAAGTTTTACTGATTTTAATTTTTTTTTTTTTTAAATTCTTTTGACAGAACCATGAAAGTACAAATTACCTCCCAAACTTGGCACAGATTTAACAACACTTCGTAGTTCCTTAATGACTTGATCCCGTGTCGCCAAATCCTCCTCCTTGGGCTTGAGCACTTCAAGTATTTCCTTGAGTATATGCTCCAACGTACTATTGGCACTCATTTTTTTTTTTTTTCTGAAAAAACATTAGCAATAATGGCAAATAACACAAGGTATTGCGACGGCAAGGTGCGATGGGCGCTGGGCTTGGCTCGGCGATGGCGCCGTTTCCTGGGTTCGTGCTCTCTGTTTCGTGGGTTCGTTCGACTGGGCTTGTTCGTGGGTTTGTTCTCTCCGTTTCTCAATTTTCCGGAAAATGCAATTTGAAGTGAAAATAGAAGGTGAAATCTATTTCCACCAGCAGAGGGCTCATTTTCGGTCAAAGGGGAAATGGGTTTCCGTTGCCCCAATTTTCCTAAGTAGCCAAACACATCAATTTTACGGAAATTGATTTCCGGAAGTGGTTTGAAGTTGAAACAAACACAGCCTTAGTCTTATAAAACCAATCACTCATGCTCGAAAAACCCTCCAATGTGCCACGCCACCATAAGAACTATATTGCCAGCTGCCAGCTTCCTCTTCACATTCTAAGACCCAATCAAGTATCCAATAGATATGGGCCAAATGGGATGTGGTAGTGTAAATATTAGTGAATTCAAAACTACAGCATTTCAACATCATAAAGAAAACCATCGCCACTAGGTTAAATTTGATCAAAAATCCCTCCAATGTACCGTGGCCAGTGATGATATATGGTCGTCTCAGAGCAAATAGCATAGGTTAAATTTTATCAGATGCTCCCCCCGCCCTCTACACAAAGCCCACAACCCAAACAGGTTGAACAGCAGCCATGATTCTTTGGCATGCTTTCTTACTAAATATATATCATAGATCAATTAATGGCAACTAGAACACACCTTAAATGCCACCTAACAGCGCATTGAATCGGAAATGTTTTTTACAAGTCAACTATATGTTTTTTCATAGTATGAAAGTCGACCAGTATCACAATTCCAGAGATCAAAAAGCTTCCCTTTTTAACATGAGTGGTGAACCCTTCCAATGGATGGATCTGTGCATTAAATTTTTATGGGATATAGAATGGAATCCTTCCATTCCCACCAACTTATATCTTCAATTGCAAAACATGGAAGTTTTACTGATTTTAATTAAAAAAAAAAAAATTCTTTTGACAGAACCATGAAAGTACAAATTACCTCTCAAACTTGGCACGGATTCAACAACTCTTCGTAGTTCATTAATGACTTGAGCCCGTGTCGCCAAATCCTCCTGCTTGGGCTTGAGCACTTCAAGCATTTCCTCGAGTATATGCTCCAATGTACTATTGGCACTCATTTTTATTTCTGAAAAAACATTAGCGATGCAGATCAATGTGTCAAAATTCAAGTGCATTAATGGCAAATAACACAAGGTAGAAACCGTTAAAGACACCTGAAAATGGTAACTCCTTATTCCAATATGAAGAATTTCATCAAAGCAAAGACTCAAAGTCCCTTGGTGCCAACCATAAATTAAGCTTTGAGTGTTGCTCATAAAGTTAAGATGTAAGTCGTATATCACTTTGTCACTATAGCAAAGTTTATTGCACCTAACATATACTTTAGATTTATAGAGTGAAAAATAACATTACACATAGATTTGGGGATGATCATACTAAGTCTGATCTTGTAAAACATTTACTGAGGACAAATGAACTAACAAGAATTTTTACGCAAGGACCCCTATTTCCTCATTTTCAATTCATCAACTAAAAACACATTACTTAAAAACCGATAAACAAATCAAATAAAATAACTGTACCAAAAAAAAACGAAACAAAACAAAACCCCACATCAAAAAATTGCTTATTCATATCAAAAGTCATTAAGCTAACAACAAATAGATACACAAATCTTTCAGATTGTTATATACACCAGAACAAATATATATATATATATATACTATATCAGAATCATCATCAACAAAACCATTACCTGAAAGCTTGACTGAGACTTTTTTCTACCACCTTTACTAGGACTCCCAAGCTACGCTATCAGATTGCCTTTTATAAGGCAAACCAAGTTGAGAACTTTATTGACAATAATATATTAGTACAATGTACATACCATGATATAGTTGTAGAGTGTATAGTAGAAGGGCTTTGCTTAGTGAGAGGGGTTTTTTTTTCCAGATTTTGTGGGGCCTTTAACGAGGTACGGAAAAGGAAAAGGTCGGTAACAAAGAAGAATACTTGTTGGGTTGTCCGCACTCTCCTCCTCAGTCATTGGTGGACTTGAAAATAATGACTTTGATCAACAAAGACTTCGATTTTGACGATGGTAGGAGACTTGGGAGTGAAGTCTTGGTCTTCACCACTCCTCATTCTCATTGTACTAACCTTGCTTTTTCTTTTGCATGGCATTAGATAATAATGTCGGTGCAGAATCAAGTAGCCAGTAGCTACTTGCCATGCCTATTACCCTTTCTTCCGTTTTTTTATTTTTTTTTTATATAAGATAGAGATTCTATTCTAATCTAATTTACGTGTATATATGTGAAGTTCCTTCTTGAAGATTTGAATCTCAGCTCTTACCTCCCACATTTCACAAGCACTTATACTTGTGGAGTAACCATCACATCAAAGATGTGCGGATGTCCCTTTCCTCCATTAGTACTCCTCAGTCTGCACACTCTAAGGGTGTGTTTGTTTGGAGGTGAAATAGGGTGGATGGAAAACTTTAGAGAGAAAATGGGAAGGAAAACTTTTTTGAGTGCGTTTGGTTGGGTAGAGAAAAAGGAAAATAAATGGTAAGGCCCAAGTGTTTTCTCCCCAGGCTCACCAAAAAGTTTTCTCTCCAAAATGGAGAGAAAATTGAAGGGTGTGTTTGTGGAGTAACCATCACATCAAAGATGTGCGGAGGTCGCTTTCCTCCATTAGTACTCCTCAGTCTGCACACTCTAAGGGTGTGTTTGTTTGGAGGTGAAATAGGGTGAATGAAAAACTTTAGAGAGAAAATGGGAAGGAAAACTTTTTTGAGTGCGTTTGGTTAGGTAGAGAGAAAGGAAAATAAATGGTGAGGCCCAAGTGTTTTCTCCTCGGGCCCACCAAAAAGTTTTCTCTCCAAAATGGAGAGAAAATTGAAGGAAGAAAATGAGACTGCTTAATAGACAAAAATGCCCCAATTTTTTTTTTAATTAATTTTTTGATTTCCTGGGGCTGTGGCTGTGGGTGGGCACGTTAACAAATTTTTTTCCTTTTTTTTTTTGTTTGTTTGACTAGACATGATTTTTTGGGAACATGATTTTTATTTTTTAATAAATTGGGTGATTGCTTTTTTTTTTTTTTCTAAGGGTGTATTTGTTTGGAGGTGAAATAAAGTGAATGAAAAACTTTAGAAAGAAAATGGAAATGAAAACTTTTTTAAGTGTTTTTGGTTAGGTAGAGAGGAATGAAAATAAATGGTGGGGTACAAGTGTTTTCTATCCGGGCCCACCAAAAAGTTTTCTCTTCAAAATGAAGATAAAATTAAAGGAAGAAAATGGGGCTGCTTAATGGACAAAAATGTCCATATCCAGTTTTGTTTTGTTTTGTTCTTGTGTGATAGTTGTTTTGGTTTTGTTTTTTTGTTTTTTGTTTAACTAGACATGATTTTTTTTTTAATAAATTGGGTGATTGCTTTTTTTTTTTTTTAGTTGTTTGTCACTTTTTTGTTTTAATTAGTCATCGTTTTTTTAACAAGAGTGTATAAGTAAATTTATACAAACTCACTTTTTCATCCCTCCATTTTTTCACTCCCAACCAAACAAAAAGGAGAGAAATTAAAATCTTTTCTATCATCTCACTATTTTCTATCCTCCCACTTTTCCACCCCTCCAACCAGTAGTGACTCCAAGATTTTTTTCTAGGGGGTTCAACAATGATAGAGCAAGAAATTTGTCATGACATTAAATAAAAAATAAAATGATTTTTTTTTTTTCTGTACATACAACTTCTATAGTACATACAATAATCTAAAATAATATTCTAAATACAATTCAATATATAATACAACTATATTGTACAATAATATAATAAAAAAAGTTATTAATAGTTTAAAGATTAGTAAGACTATAAATATAATTAAATAATAAATCATAAATTTTTTTCAAATTAATAATAACTTATTATATTTATATGTATTGTCAATTAAATAAAAATATATGATAAAGAAGAATACTAACACACCCAAGAGTAGAACTAGGAGTAATGTGAAACAAAGAAAAAAAAAATAGTAACTAATATAAGTTTTTGCTTTTGAAGTGTATGGCTTTCTTTTAGAATCATGTATGGCTTTTTAATCATACATGTGATTGCTCTCTTGGAATTTGAACAAGTACTAAAAAACTTCTTGGACTTGAAAATTTATAGAGTATTTACCAAACAATTTGATCAAATAAAGAGAAAAACTAAGAAAATACAGAAGAGAGAGAGAGATAAAGAAAATGGGAAAGAATCACAAATGTAAAGTAAAGTAAGTCAGCAAAGAATATACATATATATTTTAACAAAGGAGCAAAAATGAAACTTTTTTTTTTAAATAATATTCAATACACAATACTTTCACAAAAAAATTATAACAAAATCTAGGTGGTAAGTTGTTAGTGGTAGGTAAAAAGTGATATTAATTATGAGTCCAAATAAAAACCAGTTATAACTTGTCATATAATATTTATTGTAAAAAATACTGTGAAAGTATCATTAAAATAATCATATTCAAATTTATTTTAGTTGGATTTAAATAAAATTTAGGGTCAAAGTGTTCAAATTTTTATTTTAGAGGGGTCAAAACAAAAGTTAAAAAAAAATTATACATAAAAAATAAAATAAAAAAATTGACAAGTCAGGTGGTTCATTTGAACCCCCTGGCTTGAACACAACGTCGCCCCTACCTCCAACCAAACGAACCCTAAAAAAAACAAAGATGTGGGAATATGAAGAAGAATTTTCCTAGTCCTAGTAAAACAGACACTTCTCATTTAATTCTTTTTTTTTTTTTTTTGGTTGGGACACATGAATATCGTCACTATCTCTAAGAGGCTAAACTGTCACAGTGCCACCTTCTTTAATTTACAAACTGTGACTTTTAGGATCAAATCTTCACTCTTCCCACTAAAAAAATAAATAAAAATACCATCACATATCAAAGAGAAAACTGCCAGTTGTGCATATAATATCAGTAGACTCGTTAAGACATCCAAGGTTTAAGTGTTTGTTTGGGACCGTAGTTTTGGATAACTTATTTGCATATATAATTTTTTTTTAATATTCTAAAAAAAAGGCTAAAAGGTAAATTATTTTTTAAGAAAGTTTTGTTAAATTTATAAATATATATATATATATACTAGTTTTGTTGATTTCTTTTTTTCTTTTATTTTCTTTTTTTATAAAAGAAAATTGAATTTTTTTTCCAGGCATTAAAAAAAAAAAAAAAAACACTTTCCCCCTTTATGTTTGGGGTGATTTATAATTTTTCCCATTATCTTTGAAACCTACTAATTTCCCCATTTATGTTTTTGAAATGAGCAAATACCCTCATTTCGTTTCTCTTTCAATTAAATTTAACAGAATTTTTTAATACCTATAATATTTTATTATGTAAACTGTAAAGTCTAAAATACCCCCAAATAAATAGATAAATTCCTGAAAATACCCCCCAATCTTTTCACCCCCATGGACCACCATCTTTGACGTGAATTTAACTTTAAAAATTAAAATAATAATAATAATAAGGATGAGTCCACATTACAGTGAAGTGAATGGTTTGGGCACACGAATCCCAGGCATTTCGAACTGAGACTTTAAAAAGAGTAAGAGTTGGTTAATTAAACAAAATCAAACCGTGAAATTCTATTAAACCATTCATTGTACCATCGTAAAAGTAAATCTTCTTCAAATTTTAACCATTTCAAGATAATGTCACAATTTAATATTTTACATCAGTACCATTTCTGTGTAAAATTCCTGGTTAAAATGATGCCCATATACGTATTCTGCATCCTTCAATCTCCGACCCAATTACACATCATTTCTGTTTCACTAATATATAGGGGAATTTACATTTACCCTCTCTAACATATAGGGAAATAAATTACACTTACTTGCAAAGAGGTTCAAACAATTGTGACAGTTCTAATAGCTGATACAGTCTTCCACAATCAACCTACATCCATATCTAAAAGAAAATAAAAATGGATTAAAAGATTCCAAACACTATTTTTCCAATACTAATCACACAAAAGTAGTAATAATTTATATGGCAATTTCAACAAAATATTTTGTGACGTTAAAAGTATCCGTGTGTATATTGATGAAACGCAGTGTGTCCGTGTTTCACTTTTTTTTTCATTGAGAAGCGCGTTTTAGTGCTTGTGGGTCTGTGCACTGTTCACGGGACATACAAACCTCTTTTTTTAACAAAACTTTCATTAAAAATGGGCTCTACGGCACTATTCACATATTTAAAAATTATTTTATTACAGTATTTTTAGTTTTTAGTTTTCAATTTTCAATTTTCAGCAAAATAAGCAGTATCTAAACACACCCTAAAGCTACAGCTTTTATCTAAATTCACTGCAGCTCCATTAGGGGCATCATCTCCACAAAGCTGAGCAGAAACATCATTTATGGCAGAATTCAACTGCAAATGCTTCTTAGTTTTTTAAAAATAGATTATCAAAATAACAACAAATATATACACTCGACTGTTAAAAACAAAAAACTATAGCAAAAAGCATATATCAGAATCATCGTCAACAAAAAAACATTACCAAAAGCATAACTAAGAGACCTTTTTCATCCACCTTTTCTAGGACTCCAATCAAACAAAGGTACCCAATCACATTGCATTTATAAGGGCAACCAACAGGGATGGAGTCAGAACTTTGAGTTAGTGGGGCAATTTTACTGTTGGCTGTGCAGTGATTTCAACTTCTGATTTTGCTACTTAGCTGCTGAGATTTTTATTTTTATTTTTTTGTAGGTAAGAATAAAATTATTTTTGTTTATAATTTTTTAAAGGGCAAGGTTATTTATTTTGGATAAAATTAATTAATTTAGCTTAATTTTGTTTTTAGTTTTATTGGTAATTTTTTTTAGCTATTTTTTTTGGGCTTGTTTATTTTGTTTTAGATTTTAGATCTATAAATTTTCTTTTATGGTCACTAAAATGAGGAAAATGTTAGAGCCGCAAGTTTTTTTTATAAATTGCTTATGTAATAAATGGTTACTGGTAAGTAAAAAAATGATATACGTGATGTGCCCATATGCAAACCAATAAGAATTTGCTACCAAAATGGTTTGTAAAAATGTTATAAAAAAGTTTGTGAGTATAGCATTATTCTTAAAAGAATCAATGATATTGTTAAAGGGAAATAAAATGTAATTTTAAAGAACAAAATTGCTAAAATTAATACACGTATATATAATAATATATATATATATTTTTTTTTTTTTAAATTGATGGGGGAAACCACACGGTAAAAACCTGGGGAGGATTTGACCCACCGATCCTCAAGGCTAACCTGAATTCACTATGAAAGAATTGAAGTTCGTACAAAAGGACTACAAGCTCCCCGCTCGACTTCCTAATGCTACCACCAGTAGAACTTCCTGACACGACCACGCGCAGGCTCCGAATCCACGGACTACTTCTTTCTTGAATTCCTCAATCAGCTACAAGCTCCCCGCTTGCTTTTCTTTTAAGTTCCAATGGTTGCAACAGTAATGATCTTCAAGATGTTGAAATCATCTCTACCATGAAAACCCTAAGTTTTGTGTAAAGGAAAGCTCCTCAAAGATCTCACAAGAGATTCACACAAAACAGCAATGTATGAGCAACAATACAATATGGACAACCTTCAAAAACGTGGCTAGGGTTTTGTTTATATACCTAGGGTAAAAACATAAAACCCTAAACGTTTAATGAAGTAGGGCTGAGTTGGAAATTCTGCAGAAAATTCAACCTGTGCGATTTTCGATCGATCGAGTCTATTCTTCGATCGATCGAGCTAGGCCGAAAGTCCCAAGTACTTCTGCAGCCACTCGATTCCAACTTTACAATATTAAACCAACTTTGAGCAAGTCTAAATAAGACTAAATACAATGTTTTGATCATGGTTTGCCAACATTACAAATTAGAGTTCTAAATACATAAAATCTTAGAACCTAACAAACTCCCCTTTGGCAATCCGGACAAAACCCTAATTAACAGCTCAAAGTTTTACAAATAAAAAGCCCTTTACAAAGATAATGCTCATAAAATTCAATTAGCCTAACTACTATCCATAGTTGCAAGTGTAGACAGCAGCTTAGTTGAATCAACCTGTATAATCCTGAAATACTCAACAAACGCATAAACGTATGTGTGACAGTAAAGAGTAAAACAACAGGTATAACATTCTTGTAAGATTCACATAATTCAAAATAAAGACATATATGAATGATCAACTCATAAATATAAATCAATACGCAGTGAAACACAAAGCAACAAGAATCAATAATAAAAAAATGTATATCAATCAATGTTACTCCCCCTAACATGAATATCCCAAAAAAATGATATACAAAGTGAAGCACATAGATACAATCTAAAAACTCCACAAGCTCCTCTAAAAAAAACTATCTCCCCCTAACTACAAAAACTCTACCACAAGTCAAAACTCCACTCCCCCTTTTTGTGACGGAATGCCAAAGGGCAATCACAAGTCGCCATCAAAAGGAGGTGGTGAAGGTGAATGAAGACGCGCAAAATCAGCTCGGAGAGCACGAATCTCATCCAGCAAGTCCACCAAAATCTGACCATGAGCCTGCTGAACAGTCATGACAGTCTCCAAAGTACGACGAACATCAAAGTCGGCCGAAGGAGGTGGAGAAACATCAGCAGCAGCAGCTCATCACCAACTGGAATATCCTCGCCAGCAAGACCTGCAGAAGAAGAAGGAGGAGGTGCGCTACTAGAGGGCTCAGATCTAGGGTGTTTAGAACCAGCTCGAAGATGAGCGGCCCTCAGTCTAAGAAAAGACGCACTTATAGGAGCTATCACATGAACGGGCTCAGAGGAAGGAAAGCCACTAAGATCAAGATAGAGAAGAATCCTATGAATGAAAATAGGATGAACAAGAGCATGAGCAGTAGATGAACTCCTATAAACTTGTTCAAAGAACGAAGAAAAAGATGGGGAAAACTAATAGGAGCATCAGTAATAAGAGCGTACAGAAAAACACACCGCTCAAGAGGAATGGTGTGAACATGGGAAATAGGCCAGATCGAATGACAAGCTATCCTAAAGAACAGATAGTGTAACCCGGAGAGCTCAGCAGAAGTGATCCGAGGATCAGAACCCCACTGGACAGCAGTACCAGTGACGTACGACAAAACATCGCTAATCTCGGGAGACTCAGCATAAGGATAGACAGGATGCTGGACCAAAGGTACCCCTAGAGCATCAGCCACTACCCGAGGAGTAATGGAGTACTCTACGCCTCGTATCCAACTCTTAACTAGAGTGTTGGAATCATAGATGCGGATAGAGATGTTCGAATAGAACTCTCTAATCAAGGCAGAAGGTGGAGGAGGATCAGAAACATCCACCAAGGGTAACCAACCCCGACGCTCAAAATTTTCCCTAATGGCAGGATCAAGTTCATCTAATAGCACAGAACGCTCAGCCCAAATCTTTCGCCTAATGTTAAGCTTCTCAAAAATCTCTTGATTTTTCTCACTCGGAAACCTCTCACTATCAAAGGATGGAGGAGGTGAAGGAGAAGGTGAGTGAACACTCCTACGGGCTCTAGTATTCCTAGGCATAGTGCTAAGGAAAGGACAGAGACACAAAGAGAAAACCACAAAGAACAAGAGAAAACAAAACCAAGGGCAGACTGCAAATTAGCACAATAAAGAATATAGAACAAAAATCTATATGATGCATGAACAATAAAATGTTGTGATGCATGATCTAA
>NW_027069936.1:513695-565329 GCF_002906115.3 Quercus suber | reverse complement strand
ATAAACAATTTTTTTTCAAAATCAAAGTCGTTGTTTGGTCATTGATTCCATCGCTTTTATGCCTCCGATAACTAGCAATGGTCCACCAAAGCAAAGCAAAAAGCCAAAACTAAGGAGGGTCTGAACTTTGGAGTACTGCTGAAGCCCACGAGAGAATTCACAATTTCCCCAACAAAGATTCATCCTTTGTGACTACCCAATTCAGACCCACCTTTTCCTTTTTACGCTTTTCCAAACTTTTCGTACATCACCACAGATGCCAAAGCCAGAGCATGAGAGATTTTTCCTCCCAAGTAAACCCCACATCAAAGTGCTTTTTTTCAAAATCAAAGTCTTTGTTTGATCATTGACTCCATCGCTTTTATGCCTCGGATAACTAGCAATGGTCCACCAAAGCAAAGCAAAAAGCCAAAAACTGAGGAGGGTCTGAACTCTGGAGTACTGGTGAAACACACGTGAGAGAATTCACAATTTCCCCAACAATGATACAACCTTTGTGACTACCCAATTCAGACCCACCTTTTCCTTTTTTTCTCTTTTCTTTTTTACGCTTTTCCAAACTTTTCGTACATCACCACAGAAGCCAGAGAAAACCCCTTCCTCCAAGCAAAGCTAGTCTCTACAGCTCTACTCTACACTATACAACTCTGTCATGGTATATACTATATACTGATAATATTATTTGTATTGCTCTTTAAGAAAGTTATCAACTTGGTTGGCCCAGGGGCGGAACTACCCTTGGACTAAGGGGGCAATGGCTGGGTGATCATATCTTGTGTTATTTATTTTCCGCTGCTTTATATTCTTGATATGATTGTTTGGATTGTTTTAACCTAGAATTGCTTAATTTGACTAAGTAACAACTTGGCTAATTAATCTAGGCTACGCAATCTGTGTGTTTAAGGGGTCTAATTTTATAATAGGCTCCATAAAATCTCTCATGCGTTAGACGCATGAGACTTGCCAGGCAAGTGAGCTCCACACGTGATGATAAAGAGCACAATTATTAGAAGTTAACATCATAGGTTGAAACTCTATAAATAAATAAAAAATTAAAAGTCTTTTTTTTTTTAATAACCTTCAATGATTCATTAAATTCAAACATAAGCTAAAAAAATATGTTATTGTCAAATAAGATATATAAGGTTCAAACTCTGCATACACTAAAAACTATTAGGTTGAAATTCTAAAACCAATATTAGGTTTTCCAAATTTCAAATAATTTGTTGCATTAACCAATAAAATAAAAACAATATTATCTATTAATATTAATATTTAAAAAAAAAATCCAATGTTTTGTAGCTAAGATATTGTAGTTAAGTTTTACTTGTATCCATGTAATGAATTTTTTTAAAATGAAGCTTTCTTTTCTTATTCTTTTTTGATGAAAAGTTTAAGGGAACCAAATTTAATAAGTAAATAAATAAACTAATAATTACAGACATGGAATAGATGACTTATTAAAAAGTCACATTTATATCGTGACAATAACAACCATAAGGTGGAAATATTAAGATGAATTTACACCATCAATATTTGATGAAGTTACTTATAAATTAGTTTCTAGTTTCTCAACTTTCAAAACTTCTAATTTATATCATCAACTATTATAACAACTAGTTGTAGACACGCGCATTGCGTGTGATAATTTTTTAGATAAAATATTATTTTAGTCCTTAGACTTTATAAAGAGTTAAAAAAAAAATAGTTTTATCATATTTTTCATAATTTTGTCTGTAACATTTTTTTTTTTTACCATTATCATATTTTTATTGATTAATGATTTGCATAATATAGACATTAAATAAGAGGTAGAACAATTCATTAAATTTTTTTAAGTCATGGTGTATGAAGATTATGATTATTGTGAGAGTGTCCTTTTCTTCTCAACACAGTGGCCTAAAGATCCTGGGCCAAATAAATATTTTTGGTGGACTGGGCTCGGTTCACCGCAGCTAAAAGAGGCTGTTTAAGAATCGGGTGGTGCACAAAATAAGCTTCCTACAATACAAATAACTAACAAGCAAAAATATCTGTATTAAATGACATTTTAACAGCAAAGGAATGCACAACAAGTGAAATACAATGTAAGAAAATGTTAGGGATCCTCGAATTAGTGAGGTGCATTTTATTAATTTTCTTCAGTTATTATTACAATGCTCACTAAAACGTGATACAAGGTTCAACTAAGTTCAAAAATTACAGACTTTGATAGCTATTTAAGCTTCCAAGACTTGCAAAGTTTGAATTTGATGAATCCGAGCATGTGCTATAATGGTTGTCTCTGGGATACCGGGAGCAGCTCCTCTGTTTTCTTTTAATTTTACAAAGCTCTTTCTATATTTCTATGAGACTTCAGAAAATGACCATGAATGCCTCAATGATCTAATAAAAAATGAATCTCTATCTGAATCTGGATCCCCTTTCAACATGGACCCCCTCCTCCTTTTATAGCACAGATCGGGCTCCAGGGTACTGGTGATTTCTTCATTTTGCCCCTTAGAGTTTGTGTCGTGCCTGTTTTGCTCAGGGCTATGTTGTTTCCCTTTTTTCTCATAGCTTCTTACTTTTGGTGCGACCAAATTGGACCCCCTCCTCCTTTTATAGCACAGATCGGGCTCCAGGGTACTGGTGATTTCTTCATTTTGCCCCTTAGAGTTTGTGTCGTGCCTGTTTTGCTCAGGGCTATGTTGTTTCCCTTTTTTCTCATAGCTTCTTACTTTTGGTGCGACCAAATGAAAGTCCCTTAGTTGGTTTTCTATTTCCACCTTCTCCGTTAGCTAATCTTCAGCTATTTGGAATTTTTCACTTTCTTTAGCTTTTTCAGTTGTACTCTTCCTTGTCATTTTCTCCAAATGGTTGGAATCACAGCTCATGCGTTTTTGCTTCGTACTTCCTGGTCCCATTACATGTCTGGAGCATGAGACCCGCATGCTTTTGTCTTTGATCCTTGTTTTGTTTCAATCTTCCTTCGCGTGTCCCAGGGATCCCTGGACTAGGAATGGCAACGGGTCGGGTTCGAGTCGGGTTTTTCTATACCCGGACTCGACTCGCGGATCAAGACCCATGGCCTGGACCCGGCCTGTTGACTAAGCGGGTTTTTTTCCCAGGCCCCGGACCCACCCCAGCTGGGCCCCGTTAAAGGATTGGGCCCAATTCGTGGCCTAAATAAAAGAAAAAAAAAATTCAGATCCAAACACAATCACAATCACAGAAATCACAAACACAAATTTTAGATCTATGATTTTCATTTTTCCCTTTCAAAAATCATAAACACAAACACAAATTCACATGATTGAGGCAAACTGAACCCAGAAAAAAAAAATGGAGACAATGCAAGATTGGCGACGACAAGGATGAAACGGAGTTGAAACTTGAGAGAAACGGGAACGGTGAGGACGAAACTGCATCCTTCCCTTCTTAAATTTGTCGGAATGGCAAGGACGGTTAGCTCTTTTGGTATCGGTACTTCCATCTGTTGAAAATGGGAGTCCCGCTAGCTCTTGTCTGATGAGTTCATGATGTTCATCATGCTATACATACAGCTTGTGGCCGTGCGTGTGAGATCGCTGAGAGATGAAGAGATGAGAGGCTGAAATGAGGAGAGGAATCAAAAGTTTAGGGTTTTAACTATATATATATATAAGGGTAATTTACTAATTTTATATATAATATAACCGGGTCTTAACTGGGTCGAGTTTTGGGTTTTTTATGATAAAACTCAGACCTGCTTCGGGTTTTTTTTTTAAAAAAAAACCCATACCCGACCCTATTCTTTATCGAACCGAGTAAAATCCGGCCCATTAGGGTCGGGTCAGGCTGGGTATCCGCGGATCGGATCTAAATTGCCATCCCTACCATGGATTCTGGTGACTTCTGGGATCCCGACCCAGTTCTTCTTACTGGACTCCCTTTGGTTTACTGGCCCTGGCCGGTTTGGCTCTTTCTCTTACTTTATGTTTTTTAAACTTTGTTCTTTCATGGGTCTTTGGATCTCAATCCTCTGGGCCTCTTGCCCTTTTCTTCTTTCTTTTATTTTTTTCTTCATTGTGTAAGCCCAAGCCTCCTTTTTTTTCTCTCATTTTTCTCTTAGCTTTATTATTGTTATTATTTTTTTTTTTTTTAAATGAGCCCAACATTTTATTTCTTTAGGCCTTAGTCTATGACCAATTTTTTGAACCTTAACATTTAACCCCCTGAGCTTATAGGTTACCTGCAGCCCATGCATGGGTTTCTGCAGGATTTCTTTCGTTTTGATCTTTCTTCGAGGATCCTGATCTTCAATTTTTTTGGTCTTTGGTATCTTGGCCGCTTCGCTTCTTTTTCTTGTAACTCCTCCCTTTTACATGGGACATAGCAGTTGAGTTTCGAAAAGAAACTTCCACCACCTACTTTTACGTTTCCCATAACTCCCATTAATAACTGCTGATAACTTTTGCCTTTTTAAATTTAATTCCTGGCAACTAGCGCATCTTTCCACATATTGTCTTCTCTAACTGCTCTTTTATTTCTTCATTCTAGCCTTTTCCCATTACCTTTTTTCTTGTCTGTCAGGCTGGGTATCCGCGGATCGGATCTAAATTGCCATCCCTACCATGGATTCTGGTGACTTCTGGGATCCCGACCCAGTTCTTCTTACTGGACTCCCTTTGGTTTACTGGCCCTGGCCGGTTTGGCTCTTTCTCTTACTTTATGTTTTTTAAACTTTGTTCTTTCATGGGTCTTTGGATCTCAATCCTCTGGGCCTCTTGCCCTTTTCTTCTTTCTTTTATTTTTTTCTTCATTGTGTAAGCCCAAGCCTCCTTTTTTTTCTCTCATTTTTCTCTTAGCTTTATTATTGTTATTATTTTTTTTTTTTTTAAATGAGCCCAACATTTTATTTCTTTAGGCCTTAGTCTATGACCAATTTTTTGAACCTTAACATTTAACCCCCTGAGCTTATAGGTTACCTGCAGCCCATGCATGGGTTTCTGCAGGATTTCTTTCGTTTTGATCTTTCTTCGAGGATCCTGATCTTCAATTTTTTTGGTCTTTGGTATCTTGGCCGCTTCGCTTCTTTTTCTTGTAACTCCTCCCTTTTACATGGGACATAGCAGTTGAGTTTCGAAAAGAAACTTCCACCACCTACTTTTACGTTTCCCATAACTCCCATTAATAACTGCTGATAACTTTTGCCTTTTTAAATTTAATTCCTGGCAACTAGCGCATCTTTCCACATATTGTCTTCTCTAACTGCTCTTTTATTTCTTCATTCTAGCCTTTTCCCATTACCTTTTTTCTTGTCTGCCTGAATCTTCTATTCCTAGTCTCTTTTTCTTTTCTTTCGATCAGACTCACTGCTACCTGCTTTCTTCTTTCAAGATACCCATTCCTTCAATGGCTTCTTCCTCTTCTCGAAAAAAGAAAGGAGCGTACTCCTAGTCCCTTTAAAGGTGAGGGTTCCTCTAGTTCTGCGCAAGATGAGTCTGTCATTGGGCGCCCTGCTTTTCCTTTACGAGACTCCTAGTACACTTCTAGCTTATTCTTCCCTCAGGTGTCCCATGGCGAGACCCCTCCATCCACTCATGCCTAGGTATTCTCTGGCCAAGCGGGTTTTGTTGGTTCTGCACAAGTTCCAGATCCTAGTGAGATTTTTGATCTCCAGATCAGATAAGGACTTCAAAAGGCGGTCCTCATCTTTTTCGATTTTTTCGCTGGAAAGATCCAAGGTTGGCCCATCTGGGTAGATAATGAACTTTCTAACGAGGAATTTGTGGGCCGCTTGGAGCGCGCCGGTGTCTTGAAGACGATGGCTATTTCCAGGAATCTTGAGGGTTTCAAAGATGCCAAAGGCCTTAGGCATTTGGTGCACCGTTGTTGTCCTGCTCTGCACACTTTCTCTTTTTCTGTTAGTGAACTGACTGTCACCCTAGAGGATGTGGTTAACAATTTTCTTCTTCCGGTGCTTAGGGATGAAAACCCCTTTGATATTAATCTTTCTGAAGAGGATCTCAAGGTGGAAGAAAAGTTATTTGCTCACTTTGGTGGACGTACTGCTTCTCCTGGTGGGAAACCAACCAGGATGGGTAGGTGGGTTATGAATCTTTCACGCGAGAAGGATAAGGAAGTTAGGCGAGTCGGGTTCCTCGCATTCTGGCTTAGCAAGTTTCTATTCAGCAAGTTCCCTGGGTATGGAATCAAGTCCACTCTTTTTCCCTTGGCGATTAAGTTGGCTCAAGGCGCTCAATATCCTCTAGCCCCTATGTTTTTGGGCCATGTCTATTCTCAATTAGACCAGCTTCATGGAGATGAAGCCGAAGGTGATTCTTGTTATGTTTTTACTTCTTCTCTTCATTGCGCCATTCTCCAGGTATTTATGTGGGATCGTTCTTCGGTTACTTTAGCAAGATGTAGGAATTTAAAATTTGTAAAAGATAAGTTTCAAGGTTCCCTTGATGTGGTTAAAGGGCTTTATGGCAGCTTAACTGACAACCACCCTATTATTTTTCGTTGGCTAAGTCTAAAAGGTGGTAGCCTTAACTTGGTTGAATTATTTGATTAAGTAAGCCATTTGCATTGGCGCTCTCCCCGGGAGTTTGGCCCCGGTTTTGTTTATGATTCTGTGTTATCTCCTTTTTTGACTTCTACAGGAAATACTTTCGATTTACGTCATGGTGATAAAGGTAGCTTAGCCTACTTAGCCTGTATTAGTCCTTCTTGGCTTCCTGTGCTTTCTTCGAATGGCCCACGGTACACCCATTACTCAGCGCATCGAGTACTTTGGCAATTTGGTTTTGATCAGGATATCCCTCCAGTGTTTAATGACATAGTTCCCTCTCTTCCTTCCTTGGATCCTTTCATGAGACTTCAAGCCTTCTCTTATTGGTCGCGAAGGAGTCCTTAGTTTGTAGTGCCTAACTTCCAGAGAGGAATTTTTGCCTCCAGTGGTTATGCTGACTATTGGAGAAAGGTGCAAAAGTCCTTTATTGATTATGTTGGTTCTGACACGATTGGGAGAGTCCCCAACCCTGGCATTTCTTCTTCCCCAACACACAACAAGCGTCTGTCTCTGCCTACTGCTGGTGTTGTTTCTGCTGCTGTAAGTAGCAAAACTAGTTTCGCAGAATGGCACGCTTCCAGGGAAGGTTAGGTGACTTATGCACAGGATTTCCCAGAAACCTAGCTGGGGTGTGACCTTATTGCTGGTGCTTCTGTTGGGGTACCAATTAAGAAGGGGGCAATAGAGGTCATAAGTATTAGTACTCCCGTTGGCACAAGTAAAGGAAAAACAATTAAGTAGGAAAAATTGAAGGAGGCTACAGTTGAAGAGAGTGTAGGGGGTATTGGCCCTAAGTCAAAAAAGAAGAAAACTGAAAAATCTCAGAAACAGTTGGTGCTTGCTAAGGAAAAAGAAGTTGAGCAACCCCTGGTCGTAAGGGGCTGGGTGCAGACTAAGGTAGAGTCTTCTTTTCCCTAGGCTACTGTGAGTTCTTCAATCCATGGTTCTCTGGGACCCTCTGAACGTACCCGTAGTAAACAACAGAGACCCAGAGACCCTGTTGAGAGAAAGAGAAGGGCAAGGCTTCTTCACTTTTTTTTCTTTTTTACATTGTAGTTTTTTTTTTTCTTTTTTTTTTTTTTAACTGATGAGTGGTTGTCTTTTTCTGCAGTCCAAGCGTAAGTTGGATCTTATGAAAGGTAGAAGTCCTTCTTCTGGTAAAGATGTAGTATGTTTTTTTTTTTTCCATGCCTTCCTGCTGTCTGTCTTTATCCTTTTTTTTTTTTAGCGATGTGTACTTGTGGCGCCCTTAAGCTTTTTGTTGTTCATGTTGCTCCTCCCCCTTTTTCTTAGGTGGAGGTCTCTCCCCCCGAGGTTGGTGAGACTTTAGAAGAAGAAATGGTTGCAGTTGGATCTCAGGGTACTGAAGAAGAGACTCCTAGTGGTGGCATTGCTGGGGAGGGTGGGCAGCTAATGCAGGGTGTCCAAGCTACCCAAGATCCTGAGGTTCCTGAGCTTCTCGCGTCCTAGGGTCCCCAATCCGAGCAGATTCCCAGTCCTATGAGGACTGTACTACCTCAGACGAGGTTAAGTACAATGACTTTAGGAGGCGCGTCTCCATTTGGGCAAACAGGTGAGCCTTATTCTTTTATAATATCGTTAATTATATTTCTTTTGCATCCCCCTCTTTTTTTTTTCTCCCCTTTTTTGAGTTCCTTCTTTCCCTTTTCTTTCCAGGCCAACCCATTGTGAAATCTGCCTCTGGTGCTGCTTCTTCTTTAGAATCAGAGGATTCTAAAGGTGGGTGTTGATCATTCTGGCTGTGCTTTCTCTCTTTTTTTTTTTTTTTTGTGTCCTCCTTCTGTCTTCCTTTTTTGTTATGGCGAAACCCCCTGTATCCTTGCCCTCTTTTAGTCATTTCGCTGAGGCTTCCTCACCTTTTCTTCAACTTGCTATGTGCTCTTTCTCAGAGTCCTCCAAGAAGTCAGAGGAGCAAGAGGAGGAAGCTCCGCCCCAAGAGGCCGATACTGGTTTCTCCTCTACCGTCTTTTGTTTTTTTTTTTTTTAGAAGAAAAAACTAAGTTTGTTCCCCCCTTCCTCTCTTTTCCTTTTGTAGGAGTTGATACTGGTGTCAAAAATCCTAAACTTGTGATTCCTGACGTGGTGTAGCATGTGCTGATGAAAACCGCCTGCCTGGTGGGCTTTAGAGTGGTTTAAGGCCCGAGCCAAAGGGTGAAATGGACAAAATGTTAGGTTGGCGCATAAGGCCCTAATGGGCTTGTACATTACGGCAGCTCAAGGCCCAAGTAGGCCTGGGTATACTAGTGCCGTACATTAGCCCCCCTTGATTCGTGCTCCATTCTTGAGGACGAATCAAGGAACCCAAGAGGCAGTAATCACCCAGGAAGCCAAAAGGGTAAATATTCGGCAGTTGAGGAACCCATTAATGCACCTTTAAAAGACATGTTATATCTGACTGATGGCTTAGCTGTCATTATTGTCTGACGGTTCACAAACCGAGGTGGCGCGCGCGGGCAGTTAAGGTGGGGATTAGTAAGGTTTCCCGCCAATTGATTATTTAAAGCTATTTATTTTTCCTTTAGCCTCTATAAATAATCATTTCTGACTCTTTCCTTCACTTTCGCGTTCTTCATCCTCCAAACTTTCACTCTGCTGAGCATACTATTTTCGTGTGTTCATCTCCCAGCTCAGAACACCCTTCCTCCTTAGAGCCCACAGTAAGTTCCTTCTCCTCCTCTTCCTGTTTGTTCTATTTCGTTCTATTCTACAGTAATCGTATTTTTTTCTTTTAAAATCCTAACTTAGAGAATGGGCTACTCTCATCTCTTTTCTTCCGAAGCCACCTTAGCTACCTTTAGGGCTGCCTACAACGTTCCTGGGGATGTCGATATTGCCTACTGCCCTGTGGGCGATATTGACATCCAAAAGCGCCGTGGTGTAAATATGGTTTTCTTTCCCTTGATGGCCATTCTTGAGGGCGGGGTTAGGTTCCCGGTTGACCCCCTCATCCTAGGTACTCTTAGATTTTATGGTCTCTATCCCGACCAACTCCCTCCTAATTTTTACTAAGTAGTGAGTTGCGTTATTAGGTTGAATCAGTTGTTCGGATTGCAACTGAATCATCATGACTTATTTCATGCCTACCTGATTCAAATAGAAATTCGGCTAGAGACTTTGTACGGGTGAGCAGCAATTGGTTTACCGAGGAACTCCCCCACGCGTTTTCACCGCGCAATGTTGGTCAGTACCAAACGCATTTTACTTAACTGCATTTCTTTAATTCTGATTTGACTAAATAATCACTAACTAGCCTTTATGTTGCTTCCGTGCAGAGAGTAAAAGATTCAAGCCAGATCTCAAAGTAGTACATGTTCGAGACCAGAATTTTATGCTCAGGTCAGAAATTTTTGTTCACTGGGACAAACAACTCCGAGCATCTCATTTAATCCTCGATGTTAACCCCATGTATTCCATTTGGCAAGCATTTAGCCAAGCTTTGTTAGTTGATAGCCCCCTTCTCTCTTACATAGATGTACGGCACGCGAACTTCCTTCCCCCAAAATTCACGGTAGGCGAGGCTCGCAATCTCATCCCCGATACATTTGTTCAGATGAGCGTCAACCCATACGCAATAAGTCGTCCGAGCACGTGTCACGATGCCATCGAGAACAGGCTCACGAACCGGTTCAGCTTGAGGCCCCTGCTCAACCCGAGGCTCTCGTAGAATTCGAGGCTCCTGTTCAGGAAGCCGAGGGTGTAACAGCCGAATCAGTTAGTTCTTCAGAAATAGAATCCGATCACAGCCACGCCATGGTGACTAGGAAGACAATGACCATTAGTCATTTTGTGCTTGGTGCCCGGCTAGCCGCTCAACAGCAAGAAACTCCAGGCCAAGATCCTACGCCTCCTCCCGCTCCAGTGAGCCGTACCCGAAAAAGGCAGTGTACAGTCAAACAGACACAGACAAGCTCGGGTAACGCACCAGCCAAAACGCCTCCCCGACCATCGACTGGCATTGTCATTTGGGAGTCGGTGGTACAAACCAGAGTGAACGTGGCATCCACCTCTAAGCCTCGGCGGAATGGCAACCCTCCTTTTAGCTCGATGGTAAGCCTCTTCCTGTGTCCACAAGTGTAAGAGTTTAGGACAAGGGCCATTGGGGTCGTGTTGCCTAGAGCTTGGCGCACGGCCTCCTTCTGCTCGAGGATGTGCACGCCTTCGCGGAGGGGACGGATGAGTCATTAGGGAGGCGGCTGCAATGGCACACTATAGCGGTAACTTTTTTTTTTTGTTCTCGGTTTTCTATTAGCTTATATATGCGCACATTCTTTTCTTTTTCATACCCGTCAATATTGTCTGGTCAAGCCGCGTAACTATCTCATATCATAGATTGGAGGATGAAGGAGCTTTCTGAAGATGCTGAACGGGAAAAGGCTCTAAAGGACGTTGCCGAGGCTACCATGAAGGAAAAATTGAAAGTTACCGAGGATGTAGAGAAGAAGGCTACTTTGGCCGAGAAGACTAGGGCTCTGGCAGAGGGAAAATCTGTGAAGCTGGAGGTGTAGCTGGGGGGTACCAAGCTTAAGTTGGCAAAGGCCTAGAGTTTGAACACTGCTTTAGGAGAAGAGTTGGCCGATCTGAAGGCAGCGTTGGAAGCTTGTGAAAACAAGTGGTACAATGAAGGGTTTGTTGATGCCAAGAATTCTACAGGGCCAGTTGTTCATGAGGCCCAAAAGATTAGATTTCATAAGGGGTGGTTGGCCGCACTTCAAGCTATGGTGGTCCCCGAGGATTCTCCTTTGAGGAAACCCAGTCAAATCCCTTTCTCGAATCCTCCAGCTGTTGCGCAGAACGCCCCTAACGTTATTGATGAAGAAGAGACCACCAGCATGAGGGAGTTGGTGGAGGCAATTGACTCCCATGTGGAGCCGACTGACTTGGAGGCCACTAGTAACCCTCATGCTGGAGATCAATTCAGCGGGAATGCCCAGCTACTATCTTCTCTAGCCGCCCAGTAGCCTTCCAATGATGTTTCTCACTTTTAACCTGCGAACACTTCAAGTTAATTGCCGAACCAGATTTCTCATACTTTATTTTCCTTCTACTCAAATAATTTTTCTTTTTAGCAAGTTTACTTATGTCACCGGGTTGTGGTGACAGAACAATTATGTTTCCTGGGCTTGACCCCCTTTTTTTTTTACTAGTTACCAAGTTATGGTAACTAAACATCAGTTTAATTTTTATACGCTATTTTAAATTATGTTTATGAATGTTTTGCTGTTGTACTTTTATTTTTTATATATTTGCTTATTATTTACTGTGTTCGTGGACTATTTTATGTATGCACTCTACATGATCGGGTGATTTAATCCTGAGGTTGGTTAGATTACCTTGGATGGGGTCACTTGTATCTAGAGAGAATCGGACCCTCGATGATAACAATGAAACTGGGTGTGTGTTGATTTGTGAGGTTTCCACCCGCTCGACGATAGTGATCGAATCGAGACGCAGGCTTTTGTCCTTAGAGAATTTTGTGAGGTTTCCACCTGCTCGGCAATAGGGATTGAACCGAGAGGTAGGCTTCTGTCCTTAGAAAATTTTGTGAGGTTTCCACCTGCTCGGAAATAAGGATTAAATAGAAAGGCAAGCTTCTGTCCTTAGAAAATTTTTTGAGGTTTCCACCTGCTCGGTGATAGGGATTGAACCGAGAAACAGGCTTTTGTTCTTGGAGAATTTTGTGAGGTTTCCACCTGTTTGGTGATAGGGATCGAACTAAGAAACAGGCTTCTGTCCTTAGAAAATTTTTCGATATTTCCACCTGCTTGGCGATAGGGATCGAACCGAGAAACAGGCTTCTGTCCTTGGAGAATTTTCCAAGGTTTCCACCTACTCAGCGATAGGGATCAAACCGAGAAACAGGCTTCTGTCCTTAGAAAATTTTTCGAGTTCGTTGATCAGTGCTTTATAGAATCGATAATGGAATTAAACGCGCCTGCACGAGCAGATAGGACCATATTCATTAGTTAAATATGTATACAAGGCTACATTCAATTTACACCCTAGTGTACAACCAATTAGTGATAAAACTTCTTTAAGTTGTGAGCATTCCATGGTCGAGGGAGCGGCCTTTCATCTAAATCCTCCAAGCAGTACGCCCTCGCACCTGCAATGGCGATTACTCTATAAGGTCCCTCCCAGGACGGGGCTAACTTCCCGACATTAGCGTCCTGCATGTTCCCTACTGCTTTTCTTAACACCAGGTCCTCGGCGTTGACCCTTACCTTTACGTCCCTGTTGTAGCGTTGGGCAAGCTTTTGTTGGTACTAGGCTAACCGTATAATTACCGATTCTCGGTGTTCTTCTGGTGAATCTAGATGCTACATCAACATTTGGTCATTCTATTCAGGGGCAAACTCAGCAACCCGCGCACTACATAAATTTACCTCGGTGGGAATAACAGCTTTTATTCCGTATGTGAGAGAGAATGGGGTCTCTCCTGCGAACCTCTTGGGCGTCGTACGATATGCCCATAAGACATTTGGCAGCTCTTCGGCTCATCTTTCTTTCGCTCCGTCTAGCCATTTCTTTAATCCATTCACAATCACCTTGTTAGTGGCTTCAGCTTGGCCGTTGCACTGTGGGTACACTAGGGTCGAATACCTGTTCTTAATGCTGAGGTCACTACAAAACTCACGAAATGCCCTACTGTCGAATTGCAGCCCATTGTCAAATATCAGTGAGTCCGACACCCCAAACCTTGTGACTATATTCCTCCACACAAACTTTTGACATCCACGTCCCGAATGTTAGCTAGAGCCTCTGCCTCCGCCCATTTGGTGAAGTAATCGACAGCCACCAACACAAATCTCCGGTTGCCCGTTGCTCGGGGAAATGGGCCGAGAATATCCAGCCCTCATTACGCGAAGGGCCAGGGACTACTAACTGGATTCAAGTGACCTGCTGGTTGATGGATTAATGGGGTGTGCCTTTCACACTGTTCACATTTACATACATACTCAGCGGCGTCTTTCTGCATCTGTGGCCACCAGAACCCTTGAGTCATTGCTCGGTGTGCCAATGAACGTCCCCCCACGTGACTGCCACACACCCCGTCGTGCAATTTAACTAATAGTTCGCTCACCTTCTCGGGGTGTAGACATAGAAGGTACGGCCCCCCAAAAGACCTTCGATATAACTTACGATCTGCCAGTAACTAGTATCGAGCAGCCACGCAGCGAACCCTGTTAGCTTTCTTTTCGTCATCCGAGACTCGATCTTCGACTAGGAAATCAATGATAGGGTCCATCCAGCATGGATTGGTCGTCAAAATCGTGGCCACCTCAATCCCAGTAGTACCAACACTGATTTCCATACCAATGCTCAGCTCTTCTATGAGTTCCACTTTGATTACCCGAGGCACTTCTCCTGTCATCGATGATGCTAACGTTGCTAGGGAGTCAGCATGTCGATTCTGTGTCTGGGATACTTGGGTCACCTTCGTCGTACAAAACTTATCCATAATTTGCTTCACTTCCTGCAAGTATGCTTTCATTCATGAATCCCGGGCTTTAAAACTGCTCTGCACTTGGTTAACAACCAGCTTGGAGTCTGAATAAACTTCCACATCCCGTGCATCCATAGCCAGAACGGCTCTTAATCCGGCAAGTAAGGCTTCGTATTTAGCTTCGTTATTAGAGGCTCTAAACCCCAGCCTAAAAGAATGCTCCAACCGTATTCCTTCAGGAGTGATAATGACGATTCTGGCCCCAGCCTCCAGGGCATTGGACGCCCTGTCCACGAATACCTTCCATGGACGATTCTCTATATGACAAAACATTTCTCCATTGTTTTTAGGAGAAAACTCTACAACAAAATTTGCAAGAATCTGGCCCTTCATTGAATTCCTTGGTCTGTACCTTATATCAAAGGACCCCAGCCGGGTTGCCCACTTAGCTATCCGACCCGTAAATTCAGACCACTTTAATAATGATTGTAAAGGATACTCGGTCAAAACGTAGATAGTATGGGCTTGAAAGTAGTGAGGCAGTTTCCTCGTTGCATGCACTAAGGCCAACACCAACTTTTCCAGAGGTAGGTATCTGGTTTCAGCATCAACCATGGTCTTGCTAACATAGTAGTTGGGCTGTTGCATCCCCTGATCTCTCAAAAGCACGGCGCTTACAGCATGCTCGGACACCGAGAGGTACATAAACAAGTCCTCCTCGGGATTCGGGGCTGCTAACATGAGTGCCCGCGTTAGATATTCTTTCAAATCCTAGAAAGCCCTTTCGCACTCCTCGTTCCATTGAAACCCTTTCCATTTCTTGAGAAGCTGGTAGAATGGATGACAACAATCTGCAAACTTAGAAATAAACCGGTTAAAGTCAGTTAGCATTCCAGTCAAGATCTGTACCTCCTTTGGATTGCTCAACGACGTAAGGCGCTGCACAACATCAATCTAATCGGGGTTTACCTTTATCCCACGGCTAGTGATCAGATAGTCTAGGAACTTGCCAGCCCCCACCCCGAAGGCACACTTGTCCACATTTAGGCGCAGCTTGGGTTGCCAAAGCACCTTAAATACCCCCCGAAGATCCTCAAGATGACATGCTTCCTGTTTATTTTTCACCACCATGTCGTCTATGTACACCTCAACTGTTCGCCCGATTTTGTCCCGAAACATTCTGATTATCATTTATTGATATGTTGCTCTAGCATTCTTTAATCCAAAGGGCATCACGGTGTAATGGTAATTTGCATCCCGTAAGATGAATGTGGTCTTCTCCTAGTCCTTGGTAGCTAAGGCGATATGATGATAACCCTGAAAGGCATCCAGAAAACTCATCCTCGGGTGCCCGTAGGTAGCGTCTACCAATTGATCTATTTTTGGCATAAGGAATGGATCCTTTGGGCATGCTCGGTTCAAATCTGTGAAATCTACATAAACTCTCCATTTTTCACTCTTCTTTTTAACCACCACAGTATTTGCCAACCACTCAAGGAAGAAGATTTCCCTTATCGCCCTGGCCTCTTTTAACTTCTCGACCTCCTGCCTTACTGCCTTCATGTGTTCCCTGGCCGACCTTCTCGGCCTTTGCTTCTTCGATGGAAACGACGGGTCTATTTTAAGCTTATGAACAATGAACTTGAGATCAACTTCGGGCACTTCATACAGACTCCATGCGAACACGTCTACATTCTGCATCAGAAATGGCAACGTTTCTACTTTGTCCTTGTCCTCCATGCTCGCTCCCACCTGAAAATACCGGTCAGAGTCTGGCAGTATCTTTACTCTAATTAATTCCTTGGCACAACTAGTCTCTGTTCCCTCTCGAGAATTTTGTAATTGCTATGAAGATGCTTCCTCATTAGTTTCTTTCTGCTTATCCTGTTTATTTTTCTAGCTGACCGCGGCCACTAAGCATTGCCTAGCCGCTTGCTGACTTCCATTTACTACGGCAATACCCTGCTTGGTAGGGAATTTGACCTTTACGTGTAAGGTGGACGGAACAGCCCCCATTGCATGAATCCACGGCCTGCCCAGAATTGCCGTGTATGGTGAAAATGAATTGATTACTATGAATGTCACCATCACCTCCTTAACTTCCATGTTCACGGGGAGGGAAATTTGTCCCTCAGGAATCACCACCCTGCCATCAAATCCGACCAACGACATATCGTACTTTGACAGAGCTTGCTTCTTTAATTCGAGCCCTTTGAATAGGTCCGAATACATCACGTCAGCCCCGCTCCCCTGGTCTATCATCACCTTTTTTACCAAGAAGCTGCTTACCCAGACCGTGACCACCAACGCGTCGTCGTGCGGTTGAATCGTTCCTTCTAAGTCGCCTTTATCAAAAGCAAGGGTCTTTCAAGCATGCTTCGCTTTCTTCTCCGAGGGTCTTCTCTCCGGGGGTTCTTCTAAGGGTATGACAGTTAATACCCCCTTTTTGGTCACAGCCATACCCCTTGGGGTGGCATGAATCACTTCAATCACTCCCAACAATGGTGGGAGAGGGTTCCCTCTTTGCTAAGCACCTTGCCCGGTGCCCCGGTCACCGGGATTCATTATGAATTCCTTCAAATGTCTTGCTTTTGCCAACTGCCTTAGATGGTCTTTCAATACCCAACACTATTCAGTGGTATGCCCCTTATCTTTGTGATAGGTGTAGTACAGATTCTGGTTTCTCCGAGAGGGATCACCCCCCATCTTGTTCGGCCATCTGAAGTACGGCTCGTTCTTGATTCAGTCTATAATCTTGTGCACTGGTTCCTTGAATGTCACATTCACCTCCCTAAATTGCCACTTGGGCTCCTATATCCTTAAATCCTTCCTAGGCCTCGGCTGAAAACCACTCTACCGATGACGATTTATCAACGGGGCCTTGAAGGAAACACCATGAGCTACCTCGATACACCTCATGAGTTGCCTCATATCCTTGGGAGACTTCTTTGTTAGCGACTCCCGTAGTTTAGAATCTTCGAGCAACTCCATCTTGAAGGTTCTCGCTGCAATTTTCTCGTTGCCCCCACCTATTTCATTATAAAGCTCCCAATACCGACTGGCGTAGCTACGAAAGATCTCCCCAACTCCTATCTTCATTGATAGTAAAGCATCTACTGGTTGTGGCACCCGGCTACAAGTTATAAATCGAATACCAAACTCTTGGATTAGCTCGGCAAAAGTGTGGATGGAACCCTTCCGTAACCCATTAAACCATCTCAAAGCGGTCGGGCCGAGGCTTGAGGGAACCACCTTGCACATCAGTGCATCATTGTGAGAATGCAGAGACATCATGTGGATATAATGGCTGACGTGCTCAACCAGGACCGTTTTCCCGTTGTAGATGTTAAATGGTGGGTGCATAAATCTGCTTGGCATTGGGGCACGTTCAATATCATCTGAGAATGGCGACCGAGCAACTCTGCGTAAGGTATGGCTCATTGCATCCATGATGGCATTATGGGGTCGCCACTCTTCAGGGGAGTCTGAACCCCGGTCTGCATACTCCCGTGAACGTGAACAGTCTCAGCGATGACAGGATTCCCGTGAATGTGAACGTTCCCAACATCGATGGGAACCAGATCGATTGGACCCCGAACCATAGTAATCTCCCCTTGTACGAAATCTTCTATCTCGATTGTCTCGGTCCCTTCTCTGGCGTCTACCCCCTACTTCCAACTCCAAATCTCTCACCAATCTGCGCAGCTGTTCAAGCTCCTTATCTCTCTCATCAAATTACCTATGCCCCAAGGCGCCCGATATCGTCCATTGTGTTTGGTATGACCCCTCCCCGAGGCCGAAACGCTCTTCCTCTTGTTCGCGGTCTCTATCTTCATGTCTCTTTTGCCTCCTATCTCACCAAGAAGACCCCCTAAAAGACCCCACAGAACCACTTGCAGCGTTGCTCTCCGAACGTCTATCAGACATCCTCCTGAGATTGAGTCTCGGTAAAACCACAGCATTGTAGGAGATTCCCACAGACGACGCCAATTATGTGTACCCAAAACGGGCTTAAAGGGCTAGCTCACTCTTGGGCTCACAATATATTTGTAATGTGGGCTTTGGATTTCCTACTTTGGGTGATCCTAACCAAGAGACCCTATGATGACTCTCAAGTTCTCCTATGCCCCAAGGCGCCCGATATCGTCCATTGTGTTTGGTATGACCCCTCCCCGAGGCCGAAACGCTCTTCCTCTTGTTCGCGGTCTCTATCTTCATGTCTCTTTTGCCTCCTATCTCACCAAGAAGACCCCCTAAAAGACCCCACAGAACCACTTGCAGCGTTGCTCTCCGAACGTCTATCAGACATCCTCCTGAGATTGAGTCTCGGTAAAACCACAGCATTGTAGGAGATTCCCACAGACGACGCCAATTATGTGTACCCAAAACGGGCTTAAAGGGCTAGCTCACTCTTGGGCTCACAATATATTTGTAATGTGGGCTTTGGATTTCCTACTTTGGGTGATCCTAACCAAGAGACCCTATGATGACTCTCAAGTTCCTGTATATCCCCCCTCCCCTTCTTAGTCACTCCCTTGCTCTCAATTATAAGCTGTTTTCGGAACCTCTTCACCAACCCTTTTCCTTCCTTTGCTTCTCCTATTTATAGCTAAGCGTGAGTGGAGGGATGATGATTGCTTTCAAAACTAGTGCAACTAGAGGTCCAGTGTCATTAATCGTAGGTGGGTGTTTAGGTGGGAGTGGCTTTGGAATTGGTTCCCACTTCAGTAGAATCGCTGGGCAACGGTACGCCCTTAAGCGTTACTAGGTGGCCGGGAGATGACACCCCAGGCAGTTGCCTCACTACTCGGGGGGTGGTTCGCTGAGTGCGGTCCAGGTGACATGGTGTAGCTCGTGCTAATGAAAACCGCCTGCTCAGTGGGCTTTAGAGTGGTTTAAGGCCCGAGCCAAAGGGTGAAATGGACAAAATGTTGGGTTGGCGCATAAGGCCCAAATGGGCTTGTACATTATGGCAGCTCAAGGCTTGTACATTACGGCTAGTTGTAAATTTTATGGTTATCAATAAGAAATGGATATCATGGATGGCTTAAATAGTTATAGATGTAGTTACATTAGAGGTATGTCAAATGTTTTTTTTCTTCTTCTGAATATTCAAGGAAATATGAAAGACATTTCTTTAGTTTGCTCTCAATCAATTAAGATATCCATAATATATTAACGAAAGTAATAATAAGCTTTAAATTTTTTTAATGTATGAAGTGGTTAGGTTATTGGTATGTCAAATGTTTTATAAAAAAAAAAATTTAAAATAATTCCAAGGAAATGTAAAAGGCATTTTTTAGAAAAAAAAAAAAAAAATTGTGACTTTTTGAATTGTAGAAATATGATTATGTATAAATATATATATATATATATATATTTTTTATTCATGAATCATTATTTCATTGTTTACTTATAAATATCTAAATTAAAGTTTTTTTTTTGAAAAAAAAAATCTAAATTAAAATAGATGAATATGTAAAAGTAAAATTATATGAAAAGTTAAAACTATTCAAGATGAACATTTAACCACTGGTAGATGTGTGTTTTTGGAAGACTAGAAGTATACATGATTGCTTTAACTGGAACTATATAACTATGCCAATATTGTTGTAAGTGGTTCCATCATTTGCAAATTATCAAGTTTGGTGGCCTCACAAAACAGATATTTCATTTTGCAAAAAACTTTACATGAACTCCTCTTTTATGACAACCTTTTTTATTTATTTATTTTTTTCTTTTTACTGAAACAACTTAAGAATATTAAGACTTAAGTTAACACATGTGGTAGTTGTAAAACACGTTAGTGATATGAAAAATAGAAAGGTTTAAATATTTAAAAAACATTTTTAGTAGATTGTAATATAAAACATTTTTTTCTCAATATTTATGTAACTTTTCTCATAAGATCAATATTGTTGGCATCCTTTAAAAATGATACATAATATTTTTGAAAAGAAGTAGAAGAAGCAGAGACAATGCTAACACATAACATAAAATTATTAAGTTTGATTGATTTAAATTTGTGGCAAAAAAAATATATTAATGTATCTATGATAAAAGTTTTCATCTAAATGATATATAGTAGTTCATATTTTTTTTATACTTGATTCAAAAAGTTCATTCTCAATAGCCTTTTAAGTCTACAAATAGCTCAATCTATGGGCCTAGACACATTCAAAGGGTGCTATCTAAATTATAAATTATATGATCCTTTATCACACAAATATTTTGATTCTCCCAATGTATGGTAAAGGGAGGCAAGTTTGTGTCTAGCCATTTTCTTGATTTGTGCTGCATAATTTAATAGTATGGAAGATGTAACTGGATTTAAATGTTGAATAAAATAATATGAGAGGAAAAAAGAATAAAAATAAAATATATAGCAATAAACATCAAATTATCCAAATTATTCTATCTAATATAACAACATAATATTATTATATGCTATATGTATAATGCAATAGGATAATATTTAATCAAAGAGAATATAAAAGATAACAACTTAAAACACAAAACTAAATTGCATCAACCCAAAGTAGAATTCTAATTAACACAAAAATTCATCAACCTAAAGAATTGACGCAATAAAAAAAAAATCAAACAAAAAATGAAAAACAAATTAAGAGAGAGAGAGAGAGAGAGAGAGAGAGAGAGAGAGAGAGAAGTAACTTTTTTTGTGTAAGAAAACTATGCATAGAATGAAAAAGAAAATATCCAATTTATAGTAAGATGTTGAGAATAAGAATAGTCAAAATAAAGAAAGATAAAAATGTAGAGAAAGAATGATATTAAGGTAAAAAGTAGTGGGGAGATGAAGAGGTAAAGGGGAGGGAGAGTTTTGGAAAATTAATAATAAAAATAATGGTTAAAAGATATTTCAATTTTTAAATAATGGAGTTTTTAAGTCACCTTTAATGAGAAAATGTTTAAAAAATATATATAAGAAAAATTGGAAACAAAAAATGATGACGTGGCTGTTGATGTGGCTCAACGTGAGCGTAGCAATATTAAATGCTATGCTTCAGCTTTTAGTAATATATAGATATAGAGTCCGTTTGGATACAACTTATTGTTGCTTATTGTTATTGAAAACACTGTAGCAAAATAATTTTTAAATGTATGAATAGTACCATGAGACCCATTTTTAATATTTTTTGATGCGTAAACAGTGTTGCTACAGTGCGTAAACAGTGCGCTACCGTGTGTAAATAGTGTGCTACAGTGCATGACCATAATAGTCAACCACACTTTCACCTTTAGTTTTACCCTAGAAGCAATATCATTTTATGTTCTATTCAAAATGACATTGCTTTTGAATGGATTGACAACAAAAATCTAACAAATGTTACGAGGGGGGCATATTAATATCGTTGCAATATTTGATGGTGTAAATTACATGTTTTTATAAGATTTCTTAAACTTTTATTATTTTCTTTATAGAACAAAGAATCAAAGAACTTTAGTAGCTCTATATTTTCTTTACCAAAAACACTGTTTTCACCAGATCAAGTCAATATTCCATGCTTTCATACTATCCCTACTCACTTGCTTTTATCCATGCCGTGGGTTACAATATATAACATAACGTATGAGGTTCAATATGAATCCCACCTTATAATTAAGGGATTATTTTAAGGGTTTTGTTAGTTAACCATTGGAATTTTATGTTTGTATCAATTGGTACTTTTTTTTTTTTTTTGGAGAAAGAAAAAATAAAAAAAATGAAGTGTGAACATTAGATTTGTTATAAATTAAACATTATATTTTTATTTTTTTATGGATATACTTGTATTTTCTATCACAGTCAAATGAATTTAATCGCGTGATATATACATGATTTTTGTTTGTTTATGAATTTGAAAATATCATTATTATTTTCATATCATGAAATAAAAGTTGTTAAGTTTTACCGGAAAATATTTATAAATGTTTTAATTTTTCATAAATCTGAAGTGTATACATTAAATATTCAAATTGAAAGTTTAAAGACAAAATTGAGACTCGTGTTTTTGTGACTAGCTTATAGGTTAGCTAGTTACTGTTTAGCTTTTATATATAACTAGTAAGTTACCCATGCGATGCATGGATAATTTTGTAATACTTTATGTAAGACGATTTTGGATAATGTTATATATATATTATAAAGAAAAAGTAAACTAAATTAGAGTAAAGAAACATATATATTTTGATATATTAAAAATTAGTTTAGTAGCTTCACTGTATATTTGTAGCATTCTTAAGGTAATATTAATTTTTTTAAGAATCATGAAACCAAAAATAAACATAAAGAGTAATAGGACTATGAAAATCAACTAATGTGTGTTGTGTTCACATATTTCATACTATGAAATAAAAGTATGCCCAACTCTCTGACCGTCTTCCACTCATCAATAGTGCAACACTAAGAAATGGTGTGGGCAAGTGTGTCTGCATATGTCTTATAGATGATTTAAAATTAAATCATGGTAGAATATGGTTTTACATTGCGCACCAAATATTATCTCTACGTATATACCCAAAACAAAAACTATCCAACCAAATTACCTAAACCTAAATCATATTTAAGCCCCTAATTTAAAAAAAAAAAAAAATTACCCATAGGGGTTTCAGCGTCTTTTACTTTGGTAATATATAGTGAAATAATACATTTTATTTAACAATCCACAACACTTTTGTGTCATTCTCTCTCTCTCTCTAGGGCCTTATCTGGTTATATATTACTATTAATCCTTAATTATTTTATTTTATTTTTAAAATCCTAAAATAGTGGGTATGCTAAAAGACATGAAGAATAGAAAAAGATGTGGTGTAAGGTTAGCCAATTAATGAGATATTAATGAGATAATAGTAAAATAAGTTAATGTGGGATTCAGATCCTCTAGATTTCCTAGGAAACTCTACCAAATAGATTTTCTTAAATCTTAACCACTCTTTAATGATTTAATGGTCTAGATTTATTTAACAATCCACAACACTTTTGTGTCATTCTCTCTCTCTCTCTAGGGCCTTATCTGGTTATATATTACTATTAATCCTTAATTATTTTATTTTATTTTTAAAATCCTAAAATAGTGGGTATGCTAAAAGACATGAAGAATAGAAAAAGATGTGGTGTAAGGTTAGCCAATTAATGAGATATTAATGAGATAATAGTAAAATAAGTTAATGTGGGATTCAGATCCTCTAGATTTCCTAGGAAACTCTACCAAATAGATTTTCTTAAATCTTAACCACTCTTTAATGATTTAATGGTCTAGATTATGCCATGCCAGCATTCCACTAACAATAATCTTAATTGTTTTGTTTGCAACGTTATTTTATTATTTTAAGAATATTGTTAGTGGAATGCTGACATGGCAGAATCTTAACCATTAAATCATTAAAGAGTGGTTAAGATTGAAGGAAATTTATTGGTAGAGTACCCTAGGAAATCTAGAGGATCTGAATCCGTTAATGTGAACTTTTGAGTAACAATAAAATAAAAAAAAATAAAAAAAACTTAATGAAATAGGTAAAAAAAGACTAAATGCAAAATTAGAGCGCCACTTGGCAAAACCTCATGAACTCACACATGAGGTCTCTGCTTTTATATATACTAGCGTATGACCCGCGCAATGCGCGGACTACTTTTATTTATTATTCATGGAAACATATGTAAAATCATAAAAATATTATGACAACTCCATAGATAATTAAAATTAAATAAACCACTTTTTTTAAAAAGAAAATGAAAAGGAAAAAAAACTTCCTGTCAGGCCCAGATTTGAGTCCCCAACCCAAAAGGTGGATGGACATAGGCCCAAAAAGCCCAAAACAATGAATTTGTAGAGAGTGAGTTGGAGAACTGGGCTTTAATGAATCAGACAACCACTAAAGTGGATTTAGATGATCAGAGAATGAAGATAGACAAGTTTATACTGAAAAAAATCATTCTCGGCACAGTCTGAAGAGTTTAGTTCTTATATATTTCTCTCAAGTTTGGTTACAAATGCAATTCTTGATTGCTACAGTCTTTTTCTCTTGATTTCTCGATCCCTTTCTCTCATTGCCCTCTTCTTTTTTTATACTATCTTCCCCTTCTATCTCCACCCTCCACATGCAGACCAGATGATTTAGAGATGCTACGTCTACAACAATTTTACAACATTTTTACAACAAATCACAAGTGGTTAGTTGTTATTGGTTCAAATTTGAAACTAACACTAAGATTACTTTTTTGCCCCAACAATAACAACCAATAACAACCTGCCACTTAGGAAATGTTGTAAAAATGTTGTAGAAATGTTGTAGACGTAGCATTTCTCTTTAAGAATATTGTTAGTGGAATGCTGATATGGCAGAATCTTAACTATTAAATCATTAAAAAGTGGTTAAGATTGAAGGAAATTTATTGGTAGAGTACCCTAGGAAATCTAGAGGATCTGAATCCGTTAATGTGAACTTTTGAGTAACAATAAAATAAAAAAAATAAAAAAAAACTTAATGAAATAGGTAAAAAAAGACTAAATGCAAAATTAGAGCTCCACTTGGCAAAACCTCATGAACTCACACATGAGGTCTCTGCTTTTATATATACTAGCGTATGACCCGCGCAATGCGCGGACTACTTTTATTTATTATTCATGGAAACATATGTAAAATCATAAAAATATTATGACAACCCCATAGATAATTAAAATTAAATAAACCACTTTTTTTAAAAAGAAAATGAAAAGGAAAAAAAACTTCCTGTCAGGCCCAGATTTGAGTCCCCAACCCAAAAGGTGGATGGACATAGGCCCAAAACAATGAATTTGTAGAGAGTGAGTTGGAGAACTGGGCTTTAATGAATCAGACAACCACTAAAGTGGATTTAGATGATCAGAGAATGAAGATAGACAAGTTTATACTGAAAAAAATCATTCTCGGCACAGTCTGAAGAGTTTAGTTCTTATATATTTCTCTCAAGTTTGGTTACAAATGCAATTCTTGATTGCTACAGTCTTTTTCTCTTGATTTCTCGATCCCTTTCTCTCATTGCCCTCTTCTTTTTTTATACTATCTTCCCCTTCTATCTCCACCCTCCACATGCAGACCAGATGATTGGTATTGATACTTGTCCCATCAACACCTTCCTGAAGTCTTTGTGTAGTAGCCGTAAAGCTAAAAATCACTGTTCAGATATTACTTTCACATTAATGCGGTGGTAGCAATTTTCCTTTGAAATATTTCATGGCTTCCTTTTGTCCTCTTTCTTCTAGATACTTATCCGTATTAGTGGAATCGTCCGGGTCGTTGCTCTTGGTGTCAGACCATACCTTCTGACCTCGGCCTTGCTCAGTCGAGGAAGTATTCATCCTCAGACCGTTTTCTTAGTTGATTGTGATCAAACTTCAACTATTCATCTACCAATATGGGCTTTTACAAATGTGTTTACCCGTCCTTGGACTACTTAATGTCCTCGGATTGGGCATCTAGCCCAATATATACATAAATATGGGCTCTTGGGCCTAACACCCCTACACTTCCCATTTATTTTTATTTTTCTTAATTATTATTATTATTTAAAATGATGAGAAACTCCCTTAAAATTGAAGGTGTGGTTATGCATTAAATATGGTCAAATGAAGAAAATACAAAAAACCTCAATTATACAAACTATGTTGTCCCGATTATAGGATTCTTATTATAGCTATCCAAATTAAACTACATAGAGGACAACTAATTTCAAGAATACATACAAAAACCGCACAAAAGATATTTGTTGGGGTAGGAAAAAAAAAACTCTTGAAAAAGTTAAATTGTAGAGTTTTATGAATACCAATCACTGTACTGCCCCATAAAAAACTAAAAGACGGTGGCACTAAATCAAAGTTACATTTGTGAAACCTCACAAAGAAATCTACAGCTAGCTACCCTTTTCCTAAGCCATGTACATTTGGTTGATGCTTTTTAGCACAATCCTTTTCCATAAATTTCTTGAAGCATAAGGATATTGACAATTTTTGCATTCTTCTAAACTTCACTAATGCATTTTCTTATTTGTCTATGACTCTTTCTCGACTACTCTCCTACTCCTAATGAGGATAGAGAAGATGGAGGGGGAAAAAAGACAACAAATACAAACGTACATGAGGCATTTTGAAGTAGAAGCCACACAATCAAACAACCACGCCATCATCCTGGCAAATTAGTTCTTATTAAGTTAAAAGAATGTTACATTTCAATCGGGCAGCTTACCCCTATAAACACTACCAAGCATGCCTTCACCAATAAAATTTTCATGAGAAAAGCTAATTGTATACTACTGAAGCAACACAACAGTGAACTTTTGCAAAACTTACATTCGGACTCTTTGAAGGATGTATACTTGTAGTTACTTTAAAAGGTACCATCGGTTCCACAAAGACCTTCTCGAAAGGATAAAATGGAGGAAGTCGTGGTGGCAAGAACTCCATATCAATGCGGCTCATGACTGAATCATGATTCTTCTTGGGCAGTGAAACTACTGGTGTTTTTTTCACATCTACCTCCTGTTCATTATGAAACTATGGAAATACACTTGTTCTTCCATTGTCTTCAACATAACTATCTCTTGGTTTCACAACTCTCCCTCTTGGCACAGCTAAAGATATTCAAAAAGACAATTTTCATTTAGAACAGAATAAAAGAGATAAGGAAATTTCAACAATTTTAAAAAATAAGAATGGACATTACATTATATTACCTCCCTATTATTCTATACATAGCATCTTTACCAACTTAAAAACTCTGCAAAGATTATTATGGTTTTGACACAACTTCTGAAACTATGGAAATACACTTGTTCTTCCATTGTCTTCAACATAACTATCTCTTTGTTCCACAACTCTCCCTCTTGGCACAACTAAAGATATTCAAAAAGACAATTTTCATTTAGAACATAATAAAAGAGATAAGGAAATTTCAACAATTTTAAAAAATAAGAATGGACATAACATTATATTACATCCCTATTATTCTATACATAGCATCTTATAGAAATTTACCAACTTAAAAGCTCTGCAAAGATTATTATGGTTTTGACACAACCAATTAATGGTAACCACCCTTCACACACTATATACATCATTCATAGCAGGTTGACAATTTTCCTTGAGCATTTGAGTGTGCATGACTAAATCTAAAAAAAGAGCAACAAATATAATGCACCTTAAATAATATCAGACAATCAAACATATTATTGTCTTATAAATGCAAATGAGGTTAAAATTCAATTAAATAAACATAAATGATAATAATATAGTGTATGGGTGGGGCCAAGATTTTCTGGACCTAAGCAACTAATCCATTCTCTGCCATAGTTTGTAATTCGACCTTTTCTCTGCAACAATTTGCAATTCGAACTTTGTGATACACATTTGTATTGTAAATGTTATTGATAGATTATTATGGTTCTTTATTGTTATCTTTTTTCTTAACTTTCAAGTGTATTGGTAAGAAACGATGCTTGTGCTTTTTGCATGTGTGTGTGTTTACAATAACGAAGAGGTGGAATCCAATTCAGAGACAGAAGGGTCTTGTTTATCATAGGGGAAAGTCGAAGTTATGCAATATATATATATATATATATGGCATAAATGCATTTTTAGTCCTTACATTTTGCACTTTTTCCATTTTGGTCCCTACATTTTATTTTTGTCATTTTTAGTCCTTAAACCAATTAACGTCTGACATTTAGGCGCTTTCCGTCACCCAACTAACGACAAAAGCTGACATGGCTGACGGTAGAATAAAAAAATAATATAATCACACAATTAATTAATTAAATTAAAAACAAACATTAAAATTAAAAAAAAAAAATCATTAGTTTTTGGGAAGAACATGTCTGTTCATATTCTTCATATTCTTTATGTTCTTCCCTAAACATAAATTTTCTTATAAAACAACACACGCACACAAACCCAACCAATTCGGATCACAATAACAACAAACCCAACCAAACTCATAAATTTTTCTTGAACAATCATCAACATTTTCCCTAGAAAATCAAGATTTTCTTTCAAACTAAACACTAAAATTCGGCACATTTAACAAACAAACATAAACACAAACTCATAAATTTTCTTTCCACCTAAACCTAAACCTAGAAATTTTCTCTCTACCCAAACACAGAAAAATCCGGCCACCACCTCCACCAATCAAACCCAGCCAACAAAAATAAACACAAACCCAGCCAACAAACTTAAACACAAACCCAGAAATTTTCTTTTTACCCAAACACAGAAAAATACAGCCACCACCTCCACCGATCAAACCTAGCCAACAAACATAAACACAAACCCAACCAACAAACTTAAACACAAATCTAGAAATTTTCTTTCCACCCGAACCCAAACCCAGAAATTTTCTTTCTACCTAAACACAGAAAAATCCAGCCACCATCTCCACCAATCAAACCCACCACCACAACACTTAGCAAACAATCAAGAGAGAGAGAGATTCAGGTTTAGATAAAGAGAAAGTCAGAGATTAAGAGAAAAACAACCCACCACCACCTATTGAACTCGAACCCTTCAAACTTGCTAGAAGAGTCAGATGAAGTGAATGGTTTAGGCACACAAATCCCAGGTATTCCGAACTAAGACTTTAATAAGAGTAAGAGTTGGTTAATTAAACAAAATCAAACCGTGAAATTCTATTAAACCATTCATTGTACCATCGTAAAAGTAACTCTCCTTCAAATTTTAACCATTACGAGATAATGTAACACCCCACAATTTAATCATTTTACATCAGTACCATTTGTGTGTAAAATTCCTGGTTAAAGTGATGCCCATATACATATTCTGCATCCTTCAATCTCCAACCTAATTACACATCATTTCTGTTTCACTAATATATAGGGGAAATTACATTTACCTTCTCTAACATATATAGGGAAATAAATTACATTTACTCGCAAAGAGGTTCAAACAATTGTGACAGTTTTAATAGCTGATACAGTCTTCCACAATCAACCTAAATCCATAACTAAAAGAAAATCAAAATGGATTAAAAGATTCCAAACACTGTTTTTCCAGTACTAATCACACAAAAGTAATAATAATTTATATGGCAGTTTCAACCAAATATTCTGTGACGTTAAAGCTATAGCTTCTATCTGAATTCACTGCAGCTCCATGAGGGGTATCATCTCCACAAAGCTACGCAGAAACATCATTTATGGCAGAATTCAACTGCAAATGCTTCTCAGTTTTTTGGTTCCTGTATTAATAAATCACAGAACCAATGCAGTATCAATGCATTGTAAACATCATAAATGACCCAACTAAAACAATATCAATCACAGTTAAAAGATGATGAAAATACAAGTTAACATAAACTATTGTGATGCAGCAAAGATACAAATCCTAAAGCTTATTTATTCACAATGAATCATACAAATCAAGCCTTGCCCAGGCCCTAGAATGTGATGCCTAAAAACCTAAGAGAGAGAATTATACATTTGTTTTATTCTTGTTTTTCTAATGAAACCAACCTTGAGTAGTCCTCTTGTTTAAACTAAAAGACTATACTTTCAAACACCAAACACATTAACAAACATGCAAACATAGATAACGAGCAACTTTTAAGGATTGCAATTGCAGAAACAAGTTCTCACATCTGAATCATCATCAGAATTATCTCTAAACTTCTTCAGACCATCAACTGCCTTGTTTATCTGCAAAAAGTAAAATCACGATATATCAGTTGGTGTCATCAGAACTTTGGCCAAATATATTAGTGGGGGAAAAAAAAGCCTCTTGAGTTATTGCTTAGATAAGCAGTACATTAACAACGTCATAGCCTAAAAGTGAACTTCTAGCAAGGTCCAATCCATTAATTACTGATATGTCACATGCTTAATTGGACCAAATAACTATATACATTAACCCATCTTGTGAAAGTAAAACTTAAGTGAAAAATCTTTAACCTGTAGGCTCAAAAATAAGATTAGTAACATCAATGTATCGAAAAACATATACACCACTCTACCTAATTTGAACTTAAAGGAAACAGAGACACCCAATACTTCCAATACAAAACAATCAAAAAAGATACTTGCACTATTTGGTCTTCCACCAAATAAATCATATTTTAAATCATTAATGTGATGAAACAAACATATACACCACTCCACTAATTAATTGATAACCTTAGGAAACATAGACAACCAACACCAAATAGGTTGGGTTTTAGTAAGATATATAAAGCTAAATAATCCAACAATACCTGGGGTGCATACATGTAGCCTAGTCCAGCTACCAAGCCTCCCAACAAAAGGCCACCAATGGAGAGACTTGATTTTCCAGCATCTCCACTGCACTTGCACAAAATAGGAAGTGCTTAGAAAAAAGATATCTTTCCAACATGAGAAGTAGCTAAGATTCTTTTAACAGGAAAAAAACAGAAACCTCAACAAGAAGTGAAAGAAGATTAACTATTAACTGCATCAAATGTAAATGGTTCAAGTCTTGCAGCTGCAACATGTTTAAAACTTTTTCTTTCGTTTTTTAAATTAACATATCACACAAACTCATTTTTAAACTTCTTCTACTTTCATCTGCTTTCTCAGCAACCAAAAAAATAAATAGCCTACAAACAACAACCACCCAGGTCCCAGAATTAATAGAATAAAGAAGCAATTAACAATATTCCCAAGATGCCCCTTCAAACCCAACAAATCTGTTCCCCAAGTCCCAAAAAATAGTAAATTACAGCTATCACCCCAATGGTATACCGTTAAAACAAGGAACTACTGTGTGCGTTATTTTGTGACACTAACCATACCTCCTTAGTAGTTAGCTCCGTGAAGCATTTTTGTTACTTTAGAATTTGATGATGTGGCAAGTGCCTACATCACCTATTGGGAAGAATTGAAGGAAAAGAATGTTCTACCCTTTTACACCATTTGAATTGAGAGAAACCAAGTAAGGATTTAAGGAGAAAATTCAAGAGAAATCAGAAATATGAGTGTAGTACAATCTGTTTCTTCAATTCTCACAATATGCAATGTTGCCACTTGCCACATCAATGATTCTGTTTAACGGACATACTTCACATGGCTAACCACAGGGGATGTAAGTGTCACAATTCACAAATAGAGCACATGGTAGCTCCATGGTAGCTCCATGCTTTATAATTTGTAATTTACCCCAAAAAAAAAAAAAAAAACCCAAACAGAGGAGTATACCCCATCCCTTTTCCTCCTCCCCACCCCTCTTCCTCATCTGGACACAGTAAACCATTGATGACCCAAAATAGATCTTAAAGTCATGCAAAAAATATTGTCCCTGTAAGCTTTAAACTTTATGTGGATCTTAAAAATATGCCACAATAAAAAATGCATCAATAAACATTACAATATTTCCATGTTTTCAAGATCCAAAATAGGCCAAAATCAATGTGGGTGCCCACATTTGTTCATTTTGTGATTTGCATATCAATATGCGTGTGCCTGTGTTCCACAGCCCATCGGGAGTTCAATGCACTTAGATTATTGCATTTTTGGAGAAAAACTTTACCCATTAAGGATTGATAACCTTAGTAAGAACGGAAATAAGTCACATAAGTCAATCTGCTTCTCTGAGTTGATTTGGCAGGGGGCAGCATATAATATTCAACAATTTATTCGGGAAAACATCAAAATACCTGGGTGCCATTAAACTTTCAAAAGAAACAACGAACTATATTGTAAAAAGCCATTTGAATAATCAAAAACTGGTGAAACCTATCCATCAGATTTTGGTCTTCACCTGTGCTGGCCTTGACTTCGTCCTTGCTCAAGTTCTGTCATGCTTGGATTGTAAGAACGGCTTTCTAACCTCGAGTTCTGAAATTGGTTCTGCGTTTTTGACTCAGATGCCTCAAATTTTCCATACATGTTCACAGTTTCTGTCAAGGTTGGATTGTTAGAATTGCTTTTGAACCTCAAGTTCTGAATTTCTGACTGTAAGTTCACATTCCTGTGCACATGTGGATGTGTTAGGTGGGGCTGGTAGCCCCCACCATAAGAAACTGGATTCCTGAGATGTGCTCTAATTTCCGGGGATACTTCTGGTCGAACAAGTGTGGCAAGCAGAGAATCGAGATTCTGCTCTGCTGAAATAACCCTACTCATCTCAAATGCTTCAGATATACTTGTCAACCCACTCCTGTCAACAGTCCTTGCAGAATTTTCTGGCTGCTCAAAAGGATCCTCAATCTTACCAGCCATCAACAGTGCCAATAACAAAATTAGCAGCAGTGGCAGCAGTAATAATAGTATTGTTGAAATGTCAAAGTGAGAGCTGTCAATAATGTACATGTCTGTACAGAGAGAGAGAGAGTTACCAATATTGCACTAGTTTTGCGCACCCATCTTATATTGCTCCTGCACTCCCACTTTCCTGTATAGGTACAGATTCCTAGTTCTGAGGCCTTGAAACCGATGTCAGAAAACTGCCCCCCACCCCCACCCAAAACAAAACAAAAAATCTTTAATCAATAGCATTAGGAAGTGCATATGATGCCATAGCAGTCATCCCTTAAGAGATGGGGAAGATACCAGGCAAACTTAAACAAACTATTACAAGAAAAGGGCACTTTTCGAGTATATAAACATCTGGTACATAATCAACATTTTAAAATAAATTTATAAACCAGATATGTAGCGTTAATCACATAATACACAGGTCAAATATATATTGAAATTTGATAAACACCATATAAATGTCTAGGACCAAGATTCTTCTTTAAGGTAGAAAGCATGACAGAAATGATTACCTTTGCAAGGAACGAAATGAAAAGTTCAGACAAAGAACTGCGATTAACTCGTCTGTCTTGTCTGAACCTTCTTATGTTAGCAGCACATGCTTCAGCAATATTTCTCTCTGCAACAGTTCTCAGACCTGCATGAGGCATGTTGAAATACAGGTTCCATGACTATATGCCTCCTTAGTCAACTGCTACTTTGATTCAACAGATTATTTCAATAGGTAAGTTTTTTTAGTGATAGTCTCGAGTTCTACAGACAAACATGATTAAACCAAAAAAGAAAGCGCTCAACCCAGCAATGCAAATTAAAGACAAAAGGAATAAGAGAATAGGATCCCTTGAAATATCATTCATCACCCCCCTCTCCCCCACCCCCCCAAAAAAAAAGTTGTTTTAGAGAACCTGTCATGAACTCAAAATAATGCATCTATACCACAAATCCTTTACAACCAAGTTGGTCAATCCTCCAATAAATCAAAATCCTCCTATTTTTCCAGAAACCCCAAAAAAACAAGGTTGCAATCCAATACTGTGGTGGTACGGACCACAACAATGTTGGGATCGTGGGGCCTGGAACCCAATTAATTTGTGTGCTGGTTAAGGGTATAGCCCAAATGGGAGGTCCAAGGAGGAATCTAGTTGGTGTCTGGTAGAGCAAGGTTATGGAACAGTGGTTGATGACTGAATGCCTGACTACTTGAGGAGGATCTCAGGTGGCCGAGGTGCTCTTTAGGTGTCCCAAGCTAGATCACCTTTTCCCAATTCTGGTTAAGAATGTCTCTCCTTTTCTCTCGTGTTTCTCTCCCTTGAAAAATATTTCAACCCCTTTTCTTTTGAATCCCTGTCCTTTTATACTCTTCCATTAGTGGGATAGTAATCATAAGAATATATTCCACCTATGCATGAGTCTCACCATTCACCAAGTTTAAGTATCCCTTTGAGTTTAAGCCGCTGTTCCAGCCTGTCAAATCCCACACCAGAGAGTGGGTCCCCTTTGGCTCCGTCACCACAATGATTCCCTTGTAACTTGAACCAAGCATCAAGGCTTGTGCTCGGCTGGCAGATTCCTTAATGGTAAGCTGATGGCTTACGCGTTAGTTCAGCTCGGACCTATCACTTGTGGACCCGGCTAGGGATTAATAGTCCTCGGCCCGAGCCTAGTATGGGCCAACTTGGTCCACTCACAATACCATTAATTGAAATCATATTTTTCCCTATTTCATTTTCCAAATGTTTTGTTCTACTAGGTAGATGATTTCTCTCAAACACTTTGTTTCAATTACATCATTGGCACATATATATAATCAGTTTGATTTATCCCAACAATCGTCACATGGGTCATATAATTAACACAATATTTATCTACAAATTCTTCTACCAAAGAACATTAAATTTAACTAAAAATTCAAATTAAATTGAGATGAGATATCTGCTTTCATAAACCTATATGATGTTTAATATAACTTCAATATTTGTGTTATGACAAGACAATCTAATGCTAGATGGCTCCTCTTCAAAGCAAACTGCACCGTTGAATTACCATTTAGGTATCTTTTAAGAATACTAGCATTAATATTATTATCTAAGCCTCAGTTACCCTAGTACTCAGCCAAACCAATCATATGGCTTTGATTATAAAAGAGGAAACAAAAACCCCGGTTCCATGACCTTTGGACAACACCACTAAAGTGTAAATGTGGCTGTATAAAACATAGAAACACCAAACCCAAACATAGAGAGAGAGAAAATGATTCATATGAACCTGGGACATAGGAATATGTTCCTTAGAACCTAGTTGACCTGATCCTATGCCATGTCTTTAGACAATATTACTATAAGTGCGAGGCAAACAAATTAGCCTTTCTTTTATATATAAAAAAATTAAAAAAATAAAAAATAAACCTGCAATTGGCCTTCTAAATCACCCTCCCCCCAAAAAAATAATAATAACAGCATGCAAAATAGAAAAGAAATTAATGTTTTCAAAGAAAAGAGCACGATTCAGTTTATGTCTCCACCACTGTAAATTTCCAAAACAACATAGATGTTTTGTGCTTATGATTAAAGATGAAAATTACCTTGAAGATCATCAGCAACATTTCCAGCGTATATATCTTTAAGAGGTGGAAAAATTGCCGGTTCACATGTCTGAAAGAAAATTAAATCTTCCTACCTCTTGTCAGAACTGAATTAGTAAATTTCAAAATGCATGGAAGCAAAGACAGGAAACCAGACCAACTAAAGAATATATATACATAAATCAAAATATGTAAATAGGAAGAAGAACATATCCCGGCGTCTCATAACATGACAACACATTTTAATCATAAAAGGAACAAGACTTATGCAACAGTATAATACTTTTTTTTTTTTAATAACATTAAGCAAACCAAGTCCAAAGCAAACATTTTGGATGCATGACATGGAGAAAAAAGTAAATCTCTTTGAATTTTAAACCTTTTATAAGTTATACGAGAAATAATTATAAAGAATTACCTGAAAATGGAATATCACAAGCAAACTGAGAGAGTATGAGTTAAGAGTCCCATTAATTGGATCATTTATGTCACGTGCCTTTGCCCATTCCTTGACCTACACAAACTAGAAACAATGCATCATATGCCAAACAATGGCAAATATCAGATTGCTACAAGAACATACCAGTAAAATCATGTCACGAAAGCGCCCATCTATCTCACTGATCCACAAAAAGAGTTTGGACTTCATTTGGCCCTTCAAGTTATCAATTGATATATCACAAGAGAAGATCTTGTGCCTACTCTCGCATTTTAGAATTGGAACTCTTGCAGGGATTAATTGCACCATCTGCCATTGACCTGTAGATCAAAACTGTTATGAAATGAAGAAAGAGGCATCATAATGAAGAATAATCAAACAAAGAAGAACAATGTTGAACCAGTAAAAATTAAGTAAGCTTGCATTACATCATGTATTATGCTCTTATCACTTTCAGTTGGGAAATAAATACTTTGGGGAACCTCTGATTGAGTAATTAATGAAACATATTGGGACGCCACTTAACCCAAAAGCTTAAACTTATGAGTTTGAGTCTAACTATGTTATATTAACCACTCACTCTTTTCATTATTATTCAATGTAGGACTTCACTCACACGTGTATACCTAGCATTTTCATAACAAAAAAGTAAAACTGAATATTTAACTTTAAAAAATAAATAAATAAATAAATAAAAATAAATAAAAAACCTCTAGAGCTTGAGAAGGTGATACAAATAGAACCAAAGTATCCATTTCAAAAGATTATTAGAAGGCCACTTTGATTAAGCATCATATAGACCTGGGGTCTAAATTTTCAAAGATTATAGAGAGACCACTCTGACACCATCCACAGATTATGTGTCCTTGTCTTCACAATTTCCAAAAGCATTTTTTTCAAAAATGGATACAATAAAGATTTAAGCACGTGCATGAGGAATGAAACAGATTGATGAAAACAGCCACTCAAAGAATCTCGCACATATTTCTTCAAAAAAAAGAATCTTGCACATTTTCTATTACAAACTGGAAAAATGACCATGAATGTCTGCTGTACAACATACTTACAAACTACAGAGACACTAAACTTTCAGAACTGGTATGCATGCTAAATAAAGTTCTACTAAATTCTGTAAGAAAAAATTGCAAAAGGTGAAGATAGTACACTGACTGAAGTTTCCCAATTTGCACTTTATATAAATTACAGTTCATATCCAGCTTTATACATAATCCTTTTTTTTTTTTAAGATAAGTTCCAGGATTCATAAATACTTTTGGCCCATATCATTAAGTGTCCCTAAAAAAAAAAAAAAAAAACCCAAACAGAGGAGTATACCCCCATCCCTTTTCCTCCTCCCCACCCCTCTTCCTCATCTGGACACAGTAAACCATTGATGACCCCAAAAATAGATCTTAAAGTCATGCAAAAAATATTGTCCCTGTAAGCTTTAAACTTTATGTGGATCTTAAAAATATGGCCACAATAAAAAATGCATCAATAAACATTACAAATATTTCCATGTTTTCAAGATCCAAAATAGGCCAAAATCAATGTGGGTGCCCACATTTGTTCATTTTGTGATTTGCATATCAATATGCGTGTGCCTGTGTTCCACAGCCCATCGGGAGTTACAATGCACTTAGATTATTGCATTTTTGGAGAAACCTTTACCCATTAAGGATTGATAACCTTAGTAAGAAACCGGAAATAAGTCACATAAGTCAATCTGCTTCTCTGAGTTGATTTGGCAGGGGGCAGCATATAATATTCAACAATTTATTCGGGAAAACATCAAAATACCTGGGTGCCATTAAACTTTCAAAAGAAACAACGAACTATATTGTAAAAAGCCATTTGAATAATCAAAAACTGGTGAAACCTATCCATCAGATTTTGGTCTTCACCTGTGCTGGCCTTGACTTCGTCCTTGCTCAAGTTCTGTCATGCTTGGATTGTAAGAACGGCTTTCTAACCTCGAGTTCTGAAATTGGTTCTGCGTTTTTGACTCAGATGCCTCAATTGGGAAATAAATACCTTGGGGAACCTCTGATTGAGTAATTAATGAAACATATTGGGACGCCACTTAACCCAAAAGCTTAAACTTATGAGTTTGAGTCTAACTATGTTATATTAACCACTCACTCTTTTCATTATTATTCAATGTAGGACTTCACTCACACGTGTATACCTAGCATTTTCATAACAAAAAAGTAAAACTGAATTTAAAACTTTAAAAAATAAATAAATAAATAAATAAAAATAAATAAAAAACCTCTAGAGCTTGAGAAGGTGATACAAATAGAACCAAAGTATCCATTTCAAAAGATTATTAGAAGGCCACTTTGATTAAGCATCATATAGACCTGGGGTCTAAATTTTCAAAGATTATAGAGAGACCACTCTGACACCATCCACAGATTATGTGTCCTTGTCTTCACAATTTCCAAAAGCATTTTTTTCAAAAATGGATACAATAAAGATTTAAGCACGTGCATGAGGAATGAAACAGATTGATGAAAACAGCCACTCAAAGAATCTCGCACATATTTCTTTAAAAAAAAGAATCTTGCACATTTTCTATTACAAACTGGAAAAATGACCATGAATGTCTGCTGTACAACATACTTACAAACTACAGAGACACTAAACTTTCAGAACTGGTATGCATGCTAAATAAAGTTCTACTAAATTCTGTAAGAAAAAATTGCAAAAGGTGAAGATAGTACACTGACTGAAGTTTCCCAATTTGCACTTTATATAAATTACAGTTCATATCCAGCTTTATACATAATCCTTTTTTTTTTTTAAGATAAGTTCCAGGATTCATAAATACTTTTGGCCCATATCATTAAGTGTCCCAATTGTGAGAACATGTATTTCAAGACATGCACTGGAGACAAGCAATTACAATAAAGCAACATTTTAAGTTAACAAACGTGCAAGAGAGATTGTCAAAATATAAGAACATTGGATTTTCTGAAACTTCTATGCCTAAGTGACAGAATACAAGCATCTAAGAGGGAGAGAGAGAGGTGGGGGAAACGAAAAATGCTTGAACTCAAAGCAAATTACCTCTCAAAGGATTTTGCAAATCTGCAAGTAATCTTTGTTTGCGGTCACTGTCAACATATGAAATATATGCACCCTTGGGTAAATTGATAGAGATATCCACGTCACCCCATTTTGTGAACAAATTGGACACAAATGACCCAAATGGCTCCACTGCTGCCCCTGTTTGAGCCAGGTCATTAATTTATGTTGTTAATCATAAATTTTTTTAACTAATGGCAAGGATTATTCCTCATGTAAATAAGACATAAAAGTTCATGATGACTTTTTCTCAAAAAAAAAAAAAAGAAGTTCATGATGACTCAACAAATGAAATGCAGAGAAAGAAGAAACCAGAAAGAAAATTCGCTTAATCTGATGATCTTTACTATAGGTTACTTGTCTCGGATTGAGGGAAAAAAAGGAAAACAATGAAGACAAATATTTATATGGTGCTAAAAATCTACAGAAGTCTTTGTAGCATGAAACATCATCTTTACCTTTTTTCTATGGGGACCAAACTACAACAACTCTAGCCCATCCATCCTGTAACAAGTCAGAAAAGATGGATCCCCTTTAAGGAATTCCTATCTCTATGCACATGGAGATGAAGCTTCCTCACCAAGACAAACATTCAAAAGAACTTAGGTTACAGAAAAATCAAAAAATGTCATTGAAACAGAATCTCAAGATAATTTGAAACTAGTTTCGTCTATAACACAGTAGATATATAGGTCGGGAATTCTAAATATGCAACTTAAGTTCCTTGGGGACTTCCAAGAGTGGGAGCTAGAAGGGGTGAGGGAGACTTTTTAGGCTCGAAGGATGAAATGCAGGTAACAATGAACTACAGAAAGCAAATAAATTATATTCTAAGGAACTATATACAAGGACAAAACTTTTAGTAAAATCAGGTGCCATTGGATTTCAAGTAACTAGGCTATTCATGATCACACTAAACCCAATTCCAAACAGAGCAATTCGAAGTCTAATCAATCTAAGCAGTAAACAGTTTGAAGGTAAAATATACAAAGCAGTGAACATATCATAACCTAAGTAAACATTCTAAACATCCAATTAAATTGAAGATAATGCATTGTGGATGAAACAGAACTAACAACTAAAAACTTGAATCTAACTAAAATAAACTTGCATAAACAAGATTAAATTGAGTAACAAGATTACAAGAAAGCGCTTACAAGAATGAACACCTTTTAAGCCCTATGAAGTACAAGAGAATCTCCTAAGGAACTAATATTACAAGGAACGATATGGTCTTTGTATAAGCAAGTTTGTCAGTGAATAATGGTGTCCTTTTCTAGAGAATCAGCCCTCATTTATACTTGAGGCTAGATGAAAATTGACAGTTGTTCCTTCCAAGTGTCTTTCTTTCCTTGAGCTTGAAAAACACTTGTCGCAATATCGGATGCTACTTTGTAACTTTTAAAAACTGCATCTATGTTTCTCTATTTCATACACTTATATAAGTCAATAACTGCCATGGGATCTGCTACATTTGCCACCGGGTCATTTTCCATGTACCCGTGCCTTCACAGGTTTAACTTCCCTATTGTGCCACTTGGAATGTCCTTAGCAAGCCAGGAAATTTTGGATTAATACCAACAAGGAGGTCTAGTGTATGATTCTATTGTGAGAGTTTGAGACATGTGCATCTGCATATCCTTAGAAAGGTGCGTGGGGTAGCAAGGTACCTCATAAGGTGGCTTTCTTTGTGTGGACAACAACCTGGGATAATCATGATAAAAGGAAGATGGTGGCTGTTAATGAGTGTATAATGTGCAAGTGTAGTTGTGGTACTTTGCATTTTTAGCATTTGGAGTGATATGGGTGATGCCAAGGTGGGTGATAGACTTGATGTTTTCATGGAGACGAGCTTTTGGTTGGTCAAAACTGGCTGTGTGGCAAGCTAGTCCTCATTATATTATGTGGACCACTTGGAGAGAGAGAAACTATAGGACTTTTGAAGATGAAGAAAAATCGACGCAGGATATTAAGAGTAGTTTTATGAGAACTTTGTTTGAATATCGCACTATGATTGAGGGGGTTTCATGTAACTATTTAGTTGAGTTTTTGGACCATATGGCTGTCCATTTGTAATTTTTTTAATGAAGCTCTTCATTATAAGCTCTCCTTTCATATAATAAAATATCTTATTTATTGAAAAATAAAAAGTTCGAAGAGCCAAGAGAAGAAGTTGCTTAATTTTCCAAATAAAAAGAAAAGTCACTTAATTATTAGTCGCATAAAACCAGTCACTCATGCTCAAAAAACCCTCCAATGTGCCACGCCACTTGCAGAACTATATCGCCAGCTGCCAGCTCCCTCTTCACATTCTAAGACCCAACAAAGTATCCAATAGATATGAGCCAAACGGTTTGGGCTCATGTAAATATTAGTGAATTCAATGCTACAGCATTTCAACATCTTAAAGAAAACCATGGCCACTAGGTTAAATTTGATCAAAATCCCTCCAATGTACTGGCCAGTGATGATATATAGTCATCTCAGAGCAAATACCATAGGTTAAATTTTATCAAATGCTCCCCCCGCCCTCTACACAAAGCCCACAACCCAAACAGGTTGAACAGCAGCCATGATTCTTTGGCAGGCTTTCTTACTAAATATATATCATAGATCAATTAATGGCAACTAGAACACACCTTAAATGCCACCTAACAGCCCGTTGAATTGGAAATTTTTTTTACAAGTCAACTATAGTTTTGTTCATAGTATGAAAGTTGACCAGTATCACAGTTTCAGAGATCAAAAAGCTTCCCTCTTTTGACATGAGCAGTGAACCCTCCAATGGATGGATCTGTGCATAAATTTTTATGGGATATAGAATGGAATCCTCCCATTCCCACCAACTTATATCTTCAATTGCAAATCATGGAAGTTTTACTGATTTTAATTATAAATAAAAAAAAAATTATAATAAAATAAAAATTCTTTTGACAGAACCATGAAAGTACAAATTACCTCTCAAACTTTGCACAGATTCAACGACTCTTCGTAGTTCACTAATGACTTGAGCCCGTGCCGCCAAATCCTCCTGCTTGGGCTTGAGCACTTCAAGTATTTCCTCGAGTATATGCTCCAATGTACTATTGGCACTCATTTTTATTTCTGAAAAAACATTAGCGATGCAGATCAATGTGTCAAAATTCAAGTGCAGTAATGGCAAATAACACAAGGTAGAAACCGTTAAAGACACCTGAAAATGGTAACACCTTATTCCAATATGAAGAATTTCATCAAAGCAAAGACTCAAAGTCCCTTGGTGCCAACCATAAATTAAGCTTTGAGTATTGCTCATAAAGTTAAGATGCAAGTCGTATATCACTTTGTCACTATAGCAAAGTTCATTGCATCTAAGATATACTTTAGATTTATAGAATGAAAAATAACATTACACATAGATTTGGGGATGATCATACTAGGTCTGATCATGTAAAACATAAACTGAGGACGTATGAACTAACAAGAATTTTTACGCAAGGACCCCTATTTTCTCATTTTCAATTCATCAACTAAAGACACATTACTTAAAGACCGATAAACAAATCAAATAAAATAACTGTACCAAAAAAAAAAAATCCCACATCAAAAAATTGCTTATTCATATCAAAAATAATTAAATTAACAACAAATAGATACACAAATCTTTCAGATTGTTATATACACCAGAGCAAAAATATATATAATATATCAGAATCATCATCAACAAAACCATTACCTGAAAGCTTGACTGAGACTTTTTTCTACCACCTTTACTAGGAATAGGTCTAGAACTCCCAAGGAATCCTAAGCTACGCTATCACATTGCCCTTTAATAAGGCAAACCAAGTTGAGAACTTTATTTACAGTAATATATTAGTACATAGTACATACCATAATAGAGTTGTAGAGAGTATGGTAGAATGACTTTGCTTAGTGAGAGGGGTTTTTTTTTCCAGCTTTTGTGGGGCTTTAACGAGGTACGGAAAAGGTAAAGGTGGGTAACAAAGAAGAATATTTGTTGGGTTGTCCACTCTCCTCCTCAGTCATTGGTGGACTTGGAAATAATGACTTTGATTAAACAAAGACTCTTGACTTTGATGATGGTGGGAGACTTGGGAGTGAAGTCTTGGTCTTCACCACCCCTCACTCTCATTGTACTAAAACCTTGCTTTTTCTAGTGCATGGCATTTGTTAATAATGCAGGTGCAGAATCAAGCAGCCGGTAGCTACTAGCCATGCCTATTTCCCTTTCTTCCATTAGTACTCCTCAATCCTCACACTCTAAAGAAAAATAGAGACGTGGGAATATGGAGGAGAATTTTCTTATCTAGTAAAACAGACTTCTCAGTTCTCATTTAATGCCATTTTTTTTTTTTGTTGGAACACATGATTTCGCGTTAATTACTGTCAATAGAAGTGTGGGAATGAATACCATCCCTATCTCCAAGAGTCTCACTGTCACAGTGCCACCTTCTTGAATTTACGACTAAATGGTCTAGGTTCAAATCCTCACTCACCACTAAAAAAAAATAAAAAATACTGTTAGATTCTAAGGTCTTAGGATTTTATGCATTTAATACTCTAATTTGTAATGTTGGCAAACCATGATCAAAACATTGTATTTAGTCTTATTTAGACTTGCTCAAAGTTGGTTTAATATTGTAAAGTTGGAATCGAGTGGCTGCAGAAGTACTTGGGACTTTCGGCCTGGCTCGATCGATCGAGTCTATCGATCGAAGAATAGACTCGATCGATCGAAAATCGCACAGGTTGAATTTTTTGATCAAAACAATGTATTTAGTCTTGTTTAGGCTTGCTCAAAGTTGGTTTATTATTGTAAAGTTGGAATCGAGTGGCTGCAGAAGTACTTGGGACTTTCGGCCTGGCTCGATCGATCGAAGAATAGACTCGATCGATCGAAAATCGCACAGGTTGAATTTTCTGCAGAATTTCCAACTCAGCCCTACTTCATTAAACGTTTAAGGTTTTATGTTTTTACCCTAGGTATATAAACAAAACCCTAGCCACGTTTTTGGAGGTTGCTCCAATTGTATTGTTGCTCATACATTGCTGTTTTGTGTAAATCTCTTATGAGATCTTTGAGGAGCTTTCCTTTACACAAAGCTTAGGGTTTTCAAGTTGAAGATATTATCTACATCTTGATGATCAACTTGGTTGCTACCATTGAAGCTTAAAGAATATCAAGCGGGGGTGCTTGTAGATGATTGAAGAATTCAAGAAAGAAGGAGTCCGTGGATTCGGAGCTTGCACGTGATCGTGTCAGTAAGTTCTACTGGTGGGTAGCATTAGGAAGTTGAGCGGGGAGCTTGTAGTCCTTCTGTATGAACTTCGATTCTTTCGCATAGTGGATTCACGTTTACCTTGAGGATAGCTAGGTCAAATCCTCCCCAGGTTTTTACCGTGTGGTTTCCTGGGTCATCATATCTTGTGTTCATTTATTTTCCGCTGCTTTATATCTTGATATGATTATTTGATTATTTCAACCTAGAATTGCATAATTTGACTAAGTAACAACTTGGCTAATTAATCTAGGCTACGTAATCTGGTTGTTTAAGGGGTCTAAAACCGTTCAGGGAAGTTGCAGAAATTTGTCAAGATGGGGGACACCAGTAGATCCAAGAATGATAACAGGGACAAGCACGAAGCTGTTCCAAGGGACGAGGACCACACGTCCCCTAGAACATCGATTGGAGAGATAAAGACAATCACAGGAGGACCATCTACTGGTGGCTCGTTCAGATCTCTCAAGAAGTCACAACAACGGTAGGTGAATAGCATCCACAGGATACCACCCCTGAAGTAGAGGAGGACGGATAGGGACATCCTGTTCTCAGAAGCAGATGCTAGATGATAAGTCAAGAATGTATTGACTCCTTGTGATGAATTAACCAATTAATTTAGCCAAGTTAATTAATTAATCCAATTAACATGCAATACGCGTGGTAGCACAAACAATTCTCCAACTAAGTTAATATGCAGTGGAAAATAAAATTGACATGGTGATTTGTTTACAAATTGGGAAAACCTCCAAGGCAAAAGCCCCACCGGGTGATTTAAGGTCACCACTCTCGAGAATCTACTATTATCACAACAAGCGGTTACAAGTAAAGGAATCCTAGTACCTTATGCCAACCTACAGTTGAACTTTTACCCCAATACCCAATTAGACTTGTTCTGTTGTGACAATCTCTCCTTTTCAATGCACGGCTCCTAGTACGTGACTAACACACCAACTTAAGAATGATGTTGGTTGCAAAGTTCTTCAGTTCACCCGATAGATACTATCTATCAATAGGTAAACCTCAATAGATACTATCTTTCGAGCTAGCTGTTGAGTTTTAAAATCTCGCACTTCTTCACTTGATTCTTGGATAAATTTGCATGGCTTTAACACTTGGATTTGAACTCTTATTTCATGAAGTATTAAACACATTCTAGATCTACCAAATTACAAGTAAAGTGCGTTTTGACAAAAGATTAGCCAAACCTAAATGATATATATTCCTAACATGATTCACATATGTCCTAAGACCAGAGGGGTGAAGCAGCCACATGACAACCCCCTGGTTATTATGCTCATAATAGAAGCGTTCAACACTAGGAGAATCTTTGTAGATAACCGCAGCTCCACAGACATCATCTACATCTCTGTTTTTCAACAGTTGAAGGTGGATCTTGAGAGATTGTGGCCTTTTCAGTCCCCCCTCGTTAGCTTCAATGGGGATAGAGTGTACCCCAAAGGCATAGTGACATTGACCGTTACAGTAGGGTCCTACTCACAACAATTGACTTGTCAACCCGACTTCTTGGTGGTATACTGTCCTTCCTCGTACAACGTAATAATTGGGAGGCCTACACTCAACCGCTGGAAGGCCACCACGTCCATGATTGCCTGGTTTCTTTATGTAGCAAGGACACTTCATCTCAGCTACACAGGCTTTTTCTTGGGAACATTGAGCTTGTGTTGAATGATCAATGTAGATCGTGACTCCATACGAAAACATCCAGGTTAGCCACTAGAATGCAATAATTCATCAACTTTCCTCGGTCAAGTCGTTTCAATCCTTATCGCAGCGGGAAAGGAACTTTATGTTCAATCGATTGTTTGTGATATCTAGCTCATCCTAGCAAATATGTTGTTAAGTCATTGGTCATTCACCTGTCCAAGCATGAAATTGTTCAATCAAAAGGGGACATAGGATCATGATGACTTTGTTTTTTTCGATGGAAGGTTGTGATGACTTTTTTTTTTTTTTTTTAATCAAAGGTCATGTTACTTTGTTGCTTTTGATAAGCGTTCACTTATTGCATTCTTATTGCTTTTTGATAAACAGCATTCGGCCATTGCTATTTACAAAAAGAATGGCATCTTTTATACAAGGCTATATATTCAAGGAGCAAAGTCGTCACGCGAATACATACTACTTTTTGTGTTTTATTTGTAGGATAACATTTGCATCCATATAGGTAAAAAAATGTTTATTTTACATTTTTAAAATATACTTTATTTATTTTACTATTTCATTTTATAATTCACACAATATCCTAATTTTTTTTTTTAATGCACAACTTATTAAAATATTATAAATTATGTCAACAAATAATATAAACAATTCAATTCTTTTGTTTCAAAGCAATGAGTGGTGAGAGAGAAAGAGATGTCTAACAAAAGAGAGAGGAGAGAAACAATATTTGAGAGTAATTTTTTTTTTTTTTTTTTACAACCTAGCTATAGCAAGTTCTTATTTATAAAGAACTCTCTGTACCTATGTTGTAAAACCTTTTGGGTTTACACAATCAAGTAAAACATGTTTCTGTTGTGTGTTGGTGTAAAATAGCAACTTAGGCCATTTTAAACCCCTAATGCTAATGTTAATGGATGTCTTTAACACAATTGTTAATAAATAATCTTATGAAAATTTTAACATCTCTTTATGAGAAATAGAAAAAGCTGTCAAAATATTATTCTCATACAAACTTTCCTAAAATAGTTCACTAATAAATATCCTTAGGGCATCCATTAACATTTCCTTTGATTTTATGCTCCATCAATTACAATTTATGTTAGGTTCCAAGGATTTAGGATGAAATGTTTAGAGTTTCAATTTGTATATGTTGGCAAACCGAGAACAAAAACATGTCTAGGATAGGTGTTAGACATTTTTTTAAACAGGCCTAAGCCCGCAAAAACATTTAGGGTTTTAGTCCAACACTCCTATGTATAAAAGGAAAACCTTGGCTACATTTTGAGGACTCTAGGAAGACTTGTGAGTTACTCTTGTGAAATCTGAGAGGTTCTGTACCTTCTAACTCTACAAGCATCTACTGAAACAAGATCTACAATCAAGTGCGGGTGGAATCCAGTTGCTACAAGATCAACAAGCCATGATCTGAAACTTTTGAGTGGGATCTCAAAGTCACAGGCGTGAGTGCTTGTGTGGTGCAAATTCAAGAGAGAATGAGTCTGTGGATTTGGAGCTTGCACGTGGTCGTGTCAATAAGTTACTATTGAAGGTAGCAATAAATTTAGGGTTAAATCTTATTGTAAAAACTTCAATTATCTTATAGTGGATTTCTTTTACCTTGAGAATAGCTAGGTCAAATCCTCCCCAGGTTTTTACCTTGAAACTGTTGGTTTCATTGGTTTTCCTGGGTCATCATATTGGTGTGTTCTTTATTTTTTCACTGTTGTACATGATATGAGTTGTCCTTGTTTAACCTAGATCTCATAATTAACCTAAGTGTAAAATTGTGATTTACAACTATATTTTATGTTGGTTTTATTCCATGACAAAAAGTGTTGTAATTGCTTTTTTTTTTTTTCCTTGTATTTTGTGGCATTTTATTGTATTGGGTTTAGTATTAAGTTGGTGAAGAATCGAGCATGTATTGGATGAACAAGTGGATTTCGCTAATGTATCGCGAGAAGCCTACCCACAAAAGAGCCACGTGAGAAGCATATACTAGAAGCTGAAGAGTCGTGCCAGGCTGTTAGTTTCGCTCGTGTCTCGCGAGAAGGGCCAACTCGCAAGATACCTGCAAAACATTCTGCCTAACGTATCTTAAGTGTGACTTTCTTACCCTTCACCCATACTATGTATACCCTCATTACCCACAAATGTATGAGAGGCCATTCAAAGAGAAAAACTCTAAATAGGTTTTCTATAACACACACACTCATCTTTTAAAGAGAGAGCTACTTATCCTTAGTGAGAAATCATTCTAGCCTCTTCTCCTTCCCTCTCCCGTCGTCATGCCTTAAGAGGAGATTTGTACCCAAACACCACCCACACCTTTTCAGAGTTTAGAAAGTGTTTTTGAGCTTGGAAAGCTTTGGGGATTTGACAAAAGAAACTGGTGAGGCTTGACGAATGCAAACGGGCGTATTGCAGGGTCTGAAAAGCTAGAGAAGACATGACTTCGAAAAGTCCGTTGGTAGTAAGAACTAGGAGGGCTCAAGTACATAGAGTAGACTAGGCTTGGAGGGTCTTTTGCTATTCTTGTACTCCAACTTTATTCTCTAGAGGATCGATTTCGACTTGGATGATCGCAAAGAGATTTTTCACCGAGTCCTTTGGTTTCCTCTTCGATAGCACATCTTGGTGTTATCTTGTGGTTGTATCTCTCTTTCTTTACTCTTATGCTTTACATTTATTGTTTGTTGTTCATGTTTATGCACTAGAGTAGTATCAGTTCATTGCACTAATTTACTCTTGTTCCGCACTTCGATTAAGTAAAAGCAATCTAGCCATAATTTTTAATTGGAGGTCTAAACAAACTCTTGGGTTTTAGCACAAATTTGAGCTTTCAATTGGTATCAGAGCGGGTACACTTGTTTTGGTTTCATTACTTAAGTGTGATCCTTAACCCCTTGTGTTTATTGCCATGGATAGTGCTTTGTATCCTTCTATGGATGTTTTGGATGTTGTTGAGTGTAACATACCATGTGTTTGTAAAAATGCATCTATGAGTGTTAATCCTCATAATTGTAATGACATGTTACATGAATCTATAGGTGTTGTTAATATTCCAAATGCAAAACTCTTGAAGACAAATTTTAATAAGTTTAATGAGAATTTGAGCAAGTTCACTAGTGAAAAGGATGAGTTGATTGTTAAGCTCAATGAATCCAAAAAATTGGTTGAAAAGTATAAGAAACTTGCTAAAAATTCTTGTGAAAAGTTGAAAGAGTTTGAATGTTCAAATATGGACTTGGGTGCTAAACTTGTTTTGTTTAACAAACTAGTTAATGATCTTAAATGTGAAAATGAATCACTTAAAATGCATGTCAAGTGTTTGATTGCTGAACCTATTGCTAAAAATGAAGAAAATCTTTGTTGCAATCGTGTTGTGGTACCCGATTTATTGCCTATTTTGAGTTCTACCCCTAAAGGCAAATCGGTGTACATTTCTCCACACAAAAGAAACCAAAAAGTGGAGAGAAAGGCTCTTAAGCTTTAGCCTTCATTTAGGTTTCATCCTAGGGATTTGAATGTGTAAGGTTGAATTTAATCAACCATCGCCAAATTTGCTTGTAATTTAGTAATTAATAACCCTGTATTTAGTGGGAATCATGTAAGGGTAGTGAGTGAGAGAGTGTGAAGAAATGCTCAAGATTGTGCAAGGATGTAGAGATTCGCGGCTAGGACTTGCAGGTGACTTGCGACTAGCAAGTCGCCAACTGCAACACACGAGTGAAGCGTGCGAGAAGATGAATAGTCGCGCTAGCTGGAGCACTACAGGACAAAAAGTCCAGCCTGGCCATTCTGTTATCTTGCGGCTTGAACTCGCGACTCAATCTAGTCGCGAGGCCAAGCCGCCAACCAGCTCTATTTTGAAAAACTTGACTCTTCGCATTCCATTTTCACCCTAGTATAAATAGCCCTTATACCCACGAAATGTAGAGAGCTTCCAGAGAGAATTTTGAGAGAGAAACCCTAGAGAAAAACAAGATTGATTCATCCACAATCTTCATATAGAGACTCTTCAAATTCCTCTACTCTCACCCTTTCCATTGTTACATCCTTGAGAGGTTCTTACCCAAATCCTTTTCTCACCATACCCATATCTGTGAAAAGGCTATTTGGTTCTTTGGAAAGCAGTTAGAAAGGGACCAATGACTATTAGTTGATGCTATGAGCTATAGCGGAATTCGGTAAGCTGAAGAAGAAATAGGTTTAGCGTAACCTTGTTGGAGCAAGAAGCTTGGAGGGTTTTCTATTGTTCATGTGTCCCAACTACATTCTTTAGTGGATTATTTACCGCTTGGAGGGCGGCGGAGAGGTTTTACACCGAGGGCTTCAGTTTCCTCTTCGATAACACATCGTTGTGTTGTCCTTGTGTTTGTATCTCTCTTCCCTTAATCTTTGCCATTTAATTTCTGCTGTGGATGTGATTTTATTTGGCTTAGATTGTTTATCAATTCTGGTTTAAGCTTATATTCATTTTTCACACATACATTGTTTGATATTAAGCTTGAATTGGTAATTTGTAATTGGGGGTCTAAACGTTCATAGTGTTTTCAACGCTATTTGAACATTTAGAATGTATCTAAGTTTGTTCCTACTTGCCACCATTGCAGTGTGATTGGTCACATAAGACCACAATGCACCATGTTAAAGGGTGAACAAAACCAGGTTGCTAGATCCCTCCCTAAAATGCCTAGTGGACCTAAACCCATTGTTTGTCACCACTGTTGTGCCTTTGGTCATGTAAAACCTCATTGCACTAAGTTTCAAGCTCTTAAAAGAATCAAAAGAAAAGAGAAACTTAAGCTTCTGGGAAGCTGTGCTTTGCAAGCTAAACCAGATTTGGGGGAAAATGGTAAGTTGTTGAAGAAAGTTTTTGATGTTCTTACCTCCTTATTTATGTGCATCTCTAGTTATCATTCTTCCAACCCTCGTCTCACTTCTTATGAGACACTCATTTCAAAAAATCATTCCATTTGGATGAGAAAGGGTTCCTATGGTTGAACTCATGCTCTTTTGGTCCTTGATCTAAATCTTTAGATCTTTGTAGGACCTTTCATGCATTAGATGCTTCGTTGTCATGCATTTGTGCATAATGCATCTCTTTTTATGCATTTTTTTTTGTGTGCATTTGATCTTACTTTTATGATTTTGTTTTTGTGTGTGTAAAAATCTAAAAACACATAAAAAGTGGAAAATTCAAAAAGTTTGATTGTTACGAGCTTAGCTTGTTATGTATGCACATTTTTTAAGTGTGAGCAAGATCTAGAAATCTACGTTTTTATTGTTGTGAATAGATCTTCAAACTTGTCATGAATGATTGATCAATAGGCTTGTTCGATCTAGATACATGTGTAGACTTATGCCTATATCTCCTCACGTTTGTTTTCTTTTTCAAAGAGCTCTACAAATGTCTATCTCTAAAAAGAACAAAAGACCTGAAAAGGCCCTGCTTTGAAAACTAGTTTGACTAGGAAAAGATGGAGCAAATTTGTATGAAAATGTATGGTGCCAAAGCCAAAGGCTAAATTGTCAAAGTTCCCAATATGTTTATGGCATCGCTTCTCAAAAATTTGAGTTGTTTTTTTATCAAAAGTATGTAAAATAGAAGCCAAATAAAAAGCTTTCAATCATTTGTAATCACATTGGTGAGCGGTCATATATGTTTATTTCTACAAGTGAGATAGGTCACTTGACTTCATACTAGTCGTGTATAACTTGATTGAATTGATCACTGAAGCTTCATACTAGACTATAGACTAATTCATACTTGATCCTCATATACAACACACAAGTCTAATGTTCAATGGAAGCTTATTCAATTTATGTGATTGTACGTGTTCAAATGTGATATGTGTGTGCTCAACCATATGTGGATCAAATCAAAAAGTTTTTTGTTTTTTTATTTGCTTTTGGATGTGATTTGTATCACCCATATTTTTCAAAGTTTTTCAAGTTGTTTTTGTGTGAAAAACGTGTTTTCTTGGTGTTTTCGTGACTTATTTCATGAGTAAGTTCAGTCACGAGTTTAAATGGTCTAATTCTCAAGTTTTTCAACTTTGGATAGAGAGTTTGGCAAGTGTTTCGCGAGTAAGGCTTACTAGCGAGTTACCAGTGAAAATTCCCAGCTTCTCACAAAAATTTCCAAATCAGCTTTTTAACAAGCATTTCATGGGACATATGTTTTAAACTTCTCCCATCTTCTTCCAAACCCCTAGTAAAATGTTTCTACATCAAAACTCATCTAAATTCAAGTGTTTTTCATCCTTTTAACATCTCTAAAGTAATCTTTAACTC
>NW_027069936.1:437578-513345 GCF_002906115.3 Quercus suber | reverse complement strand
GAATTCAAGAAAGAAGTAGTCCGTGGATTCGGAGCCTGCGCGTGGTCGTGTCAGGAAGTTCTACTGGTGGGTAGCATTAGGAAGTCGAGCGGGGAGCTTGTAGTCCTTTTGTACGAACTTTAATTCTTTCATAGTGAATTCAGGTTAGCCTTGAGGATCGGTGGGTCAAATCCTCCCCAGGTTTTTACCGTGTGGTTTCCTGGGTGATCATATCTTGTGTTATTTATTTTCCGCTGCATTATATCTTGATATAATTGTTTGGATTGTTTTAACCTAGAATTGCTTAATTTGACTAAGTAACAACTTGGCTAATTAATCTAGGCTACGCAATCTGTGTGTTTTAAGGGGTCTAAAACCGTTCAATTAGTATCTATGCTTTGCTGCTCTCATTGCATCGTGCTTATTTGTTGGACATGTATATATCCTTATGCCATTGTGCTTTGTTGGTTGCATGTTCGGATGATCATTTGCTTTGCTATATGATCATTGTAGTCATTTTCATATGACTGTCATGTGTTTGATCTAGTTGCTCATATTTTTCATATCTTGTTAACTTGATCGCTCTTTTACTTGTTACACTATACATGTCCTTTTATTACTTGCTTTACCTTGAGGGTCTAATGATTTTTGTACAAGTGTTTCAGGTTACAGGTATTGTGTTCCAAGTTCATCACAGGCCTTTGATTTAGGTGTGAGTGACTTTTGCCATTGTTCCTAAACTCACGTTTAAATCTAGATCCGGTATAGGGTGTTTTGTCATGGAATAGCCAAATGGGGAGATTGTAAAGTTGTGATTTACAACTATGTTTTATGTTGGCTTTATTCCATGACAAAAAGTGTTGTAATTGCTTTATTTTGTTCCTTGTATTTTGTGAGATTTTATTGTATTAGGTTTAGTATTAAGTTGGTGAAGAATCGCGCATGTATTAGATGAACAAGTGAATTTTGCTAGTGTCTCATAAGAAGCCTACCTGGAAAAGAGCCACATAAGAAGCACATGCTGGAAGTTGAAGAGTCATGCTAGGTTGTCAGTTTCGCTAGTATCACATGAGAAGAGCCAACCTACGAGATACCCGCGAATCATTCTACTTGGAGGATTTTAAGTGTGACTTTCTTAGCCTTCACTCATACTATATATATCCTCGTTACCCACAAATGTATGAGAGGTCATTTAGAGAGAAAAACCTTTGATTGGTTTTCTACAGCACACACATCCATCTTTTAGAGAGAGAGCTACTCATCCTAACCTCTTCTCATTCCCTCTCCCATTATCATGCCTTGAGAGGATAAATAACACACAAATATAATGACCTAGGAAAACCAAAGAAACTAACAGTTTCAAGGTAAAAACCTAGGAAGGATTTGACCTAACTATTCTTACGGTAAAAGAAATCCACTATAAGATAATTGAAGTTTTTACAATAAGAATTAACCCTAAATTTATTGCTACCTCCAGTAGTAATTTATTGACATGACCACGTGCAAGTTCCGAATCCACAGACTCATTCTCCCTTGAATTTGTACCACACAAGCACCCATGCTTGTGACTTTGAGATCCCACTCAAAGGTTTCAAATCATTGTTTGTTGATCTTGTAGCAACTAGATTCCACCCGCACTTGATTGTAGATCTTGTTTCGGTAGTTGCTTGTAGAGTTAGAAGGTACAGAACTTCTCAGATCTCTCAGGAGTAACTCACAAGTCTTCCTAGAGTCCTCAAAATGTAGCTAGGCCTTTCCTTTTATACATAGGAGTGTTGGACTGAAACCCTAAACGTTTTCGCGAACTTAGGCCTGTTTAAAAATCTATGAAAATTCTTTTTCTGTGATTTTTGATCAATCGAGCTTTATCCTTTAATTGGTCGAGATTCTCAGAAATTTAATTCTTTTTCTTGCAGCTTGTATATTTTTGACTCTTAATATGAACTACTTTGAGCAATGTCTAACACCTATCCTAGACATGTTTTCGTTCTTGGTTTCAACATATACAAATTGAAACTCTAAAAATTTAATCCTAAATCCTTGAAACCTAAAATAAATTGTAACTAATGGAGCATAAAATAAAAGGAAATGTTAATGGATGCCCTATGGACATTTATTAGTGAACCATTTTAAGAAAGTTTATATGTGAATAATGTTTTGATAGTTTTTTCTATTTCTCATAAAAGAAATGTTAAAATTTTTATAAGATTATTTATTAACAATTGTTTTAAAGACATCCATTAACATTAGCATTAGGGGTGAAACTTCCTAAGTTGCTATTTTACACCCACACACACCAAAAACATGTTTTACTTGATTGTGTAAACCCAAAAGGTTTTACAACATAGGTACAGAGAGTTCTTTATAAATAAGAATTTGCTATAGCTAGGCTGTAAAAAAAATTTTACTCTCAAATATTGTCTCCCTCCTCTGTCTTTGGTTAGACATCTCTTTCTCTCACCACTCATTGTTTTGAAATAATAGAATTGAATTGTTTATATTATTTGCTGACATAGTTTATAATATTTTAATAAGTTGTGTGTAAAAATAAAAACTAGAATATTGTTTGAAATATAAAATGAAATAGTAAAATAAATAAAGTATATTTTGAAAATATTAAATAAACATTTTTTTTACCTATTTGGATGCAAATGTTAACGTACAAATAAAACACAATAAGTAGTATGTATTCGCGTGACGACTTTGCTCCTTGAATATATAGCCTTGTATAAAAGGTGCCATTCTCTTTGTAAATGACAATGGGCGAATGCTGTTAATCAAAAAGCAATAAGAATGCAATAAGTGAACGCTAATCAAAAGTAACAAAGTCACATGACCTTCCATCAAAAAAAAAAACCAAAGTCATCTTGACCCTATGTCTCCTGAGATTGAACAGTTTCATGCTTGGACAGGTAAATGACCAATGACTTACAGCGTAGGATGAGCTGGATATCACAAACAATAGATTGGACATAAAGTTTCTTTCCCGCTGCGATAAGGATTGAAACGACTCAACCGGGGAAAGTTCATGAATTAGTGCATTCTCTGGCCAAAATGGCCAATACAGAGAAATATTTAGCAATTTATCACTGTTTGTGAAATAATTAAAAATTGATCATTTTTTAGAAATTTGAATTTGGGAAACTTGAGTTATACGGCGATTCGAGTTTTAAGAACTTGAGTTTCATAAAAAATAGTACGGTAAACTTGAAGGCTATTTTTCAAACAACTCGAGTTCTTGAAACTCGAATTACAGGGTAAACTCGAGTTTCAAAAGAGTGGTTAATTCTAATATATTTTCAAAATAGTGGTAGATAGCCAATATTTGGCCAAAGTGGTATTTGGTCATTTTGGTCATATTCTAGTATTATCACCGACTTTTCTAGCTGCCTGTCAAATATTTTACACACTGATTAGAGAGTGAAATTTTCTTTTACGTTTTATCGACAAACTTTTTCGAATATGATTTTGATAGGTCCGAACTCTCTTGCTAGATGAACCCATCAAGGACGATCCCAGATGAACCATCAAGCACCATCGTCCACTCCTCCACCTCGTGGACGATGGAAGATAAGCCATTAAGAAGAGAATTCAATATCTCTGACAATTATAGACTAGCTGTCAGACCATTGGAAGCTTATCAAAACCCACATTAATAAGCCTAGGGGCGTTACAAAAGGAGCACTAAAGCCACAATGGCTAGAAGCAAGCGAGGTATACATCTAAACACCTTTCAAGGTAGATTCTTTTAATATACACATATACATATTGTGGCATTGACATTTCCAAAGTCATAGAATCCTTCTCAGTTTCCATTCACTAACTTTACCATCGGAGACTCCGTGGCCAGCATTACACCGGTGACCACCCAAAGAGGATTTTGTTCACTACCTTGCAGGTACAAAGACAAAGTGCGCACGAACCTATTTGGACGATCCTACTTGACTGATGATCATAGTATCATCAGTTTGGTTCCGTCTGTGAATACAGCATTTTCGTGCTTAGGTTTGGGAGCGTAGTTCCATTCAACTCAAAAGTCTAGATAAAGTCCAACACTCCCCAAGATTCTGCGACATTAGCCCTGCAAATTGAGACTCTCATAGCCAGTGTGGAAAAGCTTACTAGGAAAAACCAGGAGATGAGGTTGTAGCTTCAGCGAGAGGATAATTGCTTTGGGACCAGCCAGAACGACGATGGAGGAAGCCAAAGAAGAAACAATCACCAGCGACCAACTACCCCTAAGGAAGCGAACTCAGACCTCCTTAGGGAAATGAGAAGGGAAATGGACGAGCTAAAAAGTGCAATGAAGGAAAAAAAATAGATCGAAGCCTAGATAGGATGGTTAGAAGGATAGACTCACCATTTACAACAGCAGTCCTAGAATGCTCGGTACCTTCAAAGTTCCATCTCCCATAGCTTGAATCGTTCGACGGCCTGAAGGATCCTTTGGACCACCCTAACATATTCAAGACAACTCTGGGTCTTCAACAGCCCCCTAACGAGATACTGTGCCGCTCCTTCACCACCACCCTCAAGGGAGCAGCTAGGGAATGGTTCACTAAGCTACCAACATTGTCCATCAACAACTTCTAGAAATTGGGTAATTCCTTCTTACGCCATTTCGCCGATGGACAACGCCCGAAAAGGCTAGTAGATCACCTACTCACCATCAGGCAAGGAGAAAAGGAGACTCTGAGGTCATATGTGAAACATTTCACCAGAGAGACCTTGGAAGTAGACGATGCAAATGATAAAGTGTAGTTGACGACCTTCAAAGTTGGGTTAAAATCTAGAGATTTTGTGGTCACACTCGTGGAAAGCCCTCCTCGAACAAGGGCAGAAATGCTCTTGAAAGCCCAGAAATACATGAACGCCAAAAATGCCCTGGCAGCAATTAGAGACAAGAGACGCCCAAGGTGAAGGGAGGAAAAGGAGGAGATCGAAAGGGGCGAAAAAGGGAGAGACCAGACTGTCACAGTGCAGACGGGAACATGCGAAAACACAATAGAGCCCCACGGATGGTAAAATTTACCCCTTTAGTCTTGCCTATAGACAAAATTCTAATGCAGATTAACGACAAGTTCTACCTCAAATGGCCAAGGCCATTACACTCGTCACCCAATGTGTGTGACAAGAAGAAGTATTGTCGTTTTCACAAAGATTGCGGCCATTACACGGAGGATTGTAAAGACCTGACGGAGCAAATAGAAGAGCTCATTCGAAAAGGGAAGTTGCAGAAATTTGTCAAAAAGGGGGACACCAGCAGATCCAAGGATGATAACAAGGACAAGCACAAAGCTGTTCCAAGGGACGAGGACCACGCGTCCCTTGGAACATCGATTGGGGAGATAAAGACGATCATAGGAGGACCATCTACTGGTGGCTCGTTCAGATCTCTCAAGAAGTCACAACAACGGTTAGTGAATAGCATCCACAAGATACCACCCCTGAAGTAGAGGAGGATGGATAGGGACATCCTGTTCTCAGAAGCAGGTGCTAGATGATAGGTCAAGAATGTATTGACCCCTTGTGATGAATTAACCAATTAATTTAGCCAAGTTAATTAATTAATCTAATTAACATACAAAACGCGTGGTAGCATAAACAAATCTCTAACTAAGTTAATATGCAATGGAAAACAAAGTTGACATCGTGATTTGTTTAAAAATGGGGAAAACTTCCATGGCAAAAGCCTCACTGGGTAATTTAAGGTCACCACTTCCGACAATCCACTATTATCACAACAAGCAGTTACAAGTAAAGGAATCCTAGTACCTTATACCAACCTACAGTTGAACCCTTACCCCAATACCCAATTAGACTTGTTCTGTAGTGACAATCTCTCCTTTTCAATGCACGGCTCCCAGTATGTGACTAACCAATCGATGCACGGATCCAAGTACATGACTAACACACCAACTTACGAATGATGTTGGTTGTAGAGTTCTTCAGTTCACTCGATAGATACTATCTATCAATAGCTAAACCTCGACAGATACTACCTATCGAGCTAGCTATCGAGCTTTAAAATCCTGCACTTCTTTACTTGATTCTTGGACAAATTTGCATAGCTTTAACACTTGGACTTGAACTCTTATTCCATGAAGCATTAAACATATCCTAGATCTACCCAATTACAAGCAAAGTGCGTTTTGTCAAAGGATTAACCAAATTTAAATAACATATGTTCTTAACATGATTCACATATGTCCTAAGACTAGAGGGGTGAAGCAGCCGCATGACAACCCCCTGGTTATTATGCTCATAATAGAAGCGTTCAACACCAGGAGAATCTTTATAGATAACGGCAGCTCTGCAAACATCATCTACCTCTCTGCTTTTCAACAACTGAAGGTGGATCTCGAGAGATTACGGCCCTTTGAGTCCCCCCTCGTCAGCTTCAGTGGGGACAGAGTGCACCCCAAAGGCATAGTGACATTGACGGTCATAGTAGGGTCCTACCCACGATAATTGACTTGTCAGCTCGACTTCCTGGTGGTAGATTGTCCTTCCTCGTACAACGTAATAATTAGGAGGCCCAGACTCAACCGCTGGAAGGCCGCCATGTCCACCTATTGCCTAGAAGGCCGCCACGTCCGCAATTTGTTGACTTCGTCCATGATTGGCTAGTTTCGTTATGGGGAAAAGAAACGTCGTCTCTGCTAGACAGGCTTTTTATCAGGAACAATTAGCTTGTGTTGAATGATCACTGTGGCTCGTGACTCCATGCGAAAACATCCAGGTTGTCCTTGAGGAATTGGACCAGTTTCTTCTTCATCTCTATGCCCAGAGTTGTCCCTACCCTTGTAGTCTTCGTCGGTTCCCCGTCTACCAATTCCATGGTCTCTAGGGGTTCCACCTCCTCTTCCATCATCCACGTATGGTTTTTCTCTGCAGCCTAACACTGATTGGTAGCATTCCCTAACTGGATCCTGATCTCCCTTTACTTCGCCTACACCATTCTCCATTAGGAACTTTACCTTCAGGCAATAGGTGGACGTGGTGGCCTTCCAGCAGTTGAGTGTAGGCCTCCCAATTATTACGTTGTATGAGGAAGGATAGTCTACCACCAGGAAGTCGAGCTAACGAGTCAATTATCGTGGGTAGGACCCTACTGTGGCCGTCAATGTCACAATGCCTTTGGGGTACACTCTGTCCCCACTGAAGCTGACGAGGGGGGACTTAAAGGGCCGTAATCTCTCGGGATCCACCTTCAACTATTGAAAAGCAGAGAGGCATGATAGGCCAAGAGTGTATTGACTCCTTGGGTAAATTAACCAATTAATTAGCCAAGTTAATCAATTAAGTCAATTAATATGCAACACGTGTGGTAGCACAAACAAATCACCAAATAACTAAATTCAGTGGAAAATAGAGTTGACACGGTGATTTGTTTATGAATGAGGAAAACCACCGAGGCAAAACCCCACAGAGTGAATTTCATGTCACCACTCTTGAGAATCCACTATTATCAAAACAAACAGTTACAAGTAAACAAATCCCAGTACCTTATACCAACCTATAGTTGAACTCTTACACCAATATCCAATTGAACTTGTAATGTTGTGACAATCTCTCCTTTCAATGCACAGCTCTAAGTACATGACTAACCAATCGATGCATGGATCCTAGTATGTGACTAACACACCAACTTGAAAAGGATGTTGGCTGCAAAGTTCTTCAGTTCATCAGCATAAAGATCAAGAAGCTCCTTGGTCACAAAACCCTATGGCACACAAATGCAGTAGCTTCTTTAAGAGAAAGATGAACTAGGGCAAATTGTCTCCAGTCACAATATGCTTTGATAAAACCTTTTTCATCACACTTGCACCACCTTAGATGGCCCTTAAAATAATCCTTATATAGCTTGGATAAACACATAACTTGGATATGCATGAAAAATAGGTCTGAAAATCTAAATTTCGTAATTCTCGATAGATATTGCTATCGAGCTATCTGTCAAGTTTTAATAAATAACACTTCTTCACTTGATTCTTGGACAGATTTGCATGGTTTCAATACTTGGACTTGAACTCTTGTTCCTTGAAGTATTAAACTCATCTTAGATCTACCCAAATACAAGTAAAGTGCGTTTTGTCAAAGGATTAGCCAATTTTATATGACATATGTTCTTAACATGTTTCACATATGTCCTAACAATCTCTCCCTTTGGCAATTTGTGACAAAACCAAAACAAACAAATGAAATATGAGAGAAGTCATAAATCACTCAACTTATACTCACTTGTTGAGTACAATAAAATCTACCCTAACATAAACTCTAGAAAAACTTTGCAAGAAGAGAGTTCATGGCATGGAAGATTTTGACAACCTGTATTTCTGAAACACTTTAAACAAAACTCATCACGGCATCTTAGTGTGAAACATAAATAAAAGATTGCATACATAAAATAAGAAACATGTGTATAAAGAAAGAAAAGAAACAACACATGAAGAGATAGGTGAAATGTGATAACAGCATCATCAACTACATATATATATATATATATATATATATCAAGGATGAAAACAAAGTTTGCTATCACTAAGTGGTCACAAGACCAGTGTACAAAAGGATAATGTATCTTTAAAAAAAAAAAAAAAGGATATATAAATACTCACTACATCCCTCAAAAGATNTCTCTTACACCAATAATCCAATTGAACTTGTAATGTTGTGACAATCTCTCCTTTCAATGCACAGCTCTAAGTACATGACTAACCAATCGATGCATGGATCCTAGTATGTGACTAACACACCAACTTGAAAAGGATGTTGGCTGCAAAGTTCTTCAGTTCATCAACATAAAGATCAAGAAGCTCCTTGGTCACAAAACCCTATGGCACACAAATGCAGCAGCTTCTTTTAGAGAAAGATGAACTAGGGCAAATTGTCTCCAGTCACAATATGCTTTGATAAAACCTTTTTCATCACACTTGCACCACCTTAGATGGCCCTTAAAATAATCCTTATATAGCTTGGATAAACACATAACTTGGATATGCATGAAAAATAGATCTGAAAATCTAAATTTCGTAATTCTCGATAGATATTGCTATCGAGCTATCTGTCAAGTTTTAATAAACAACACTTCTTCACTTGATTCTTGGACAGATTTGCATGGTTTCAATACTTGGACTTGAACTCTTGTTCCTTGAAGTATTAAACTCATCTTAGATCTACCCAAATACAAGTAAAGTGCGTTTTGTCAAAGGATTAGCCAATTTTATATGACATATGTTCTTAACATGTTTCACATATATCCTAACAATCTCCCCCTTTGGCAATTTGTGACAAAACCACAACAAACAAATGAAATATGAGAGAAGTCATAAATCACTCAACTCATACTCACTTGTTGAGTACAATAAAATCTACCCTAACATAAACTCTAGAAAAACTTTGCAAGAAGAGAGTTCATGGCATGAAAGATTTTGACAACCTGTATTTCTGAAACACTTTAAACAAAACTCATCACGGCATCTTAGTGTGAAACAGAAATAAAAGATTGCATACATAAAATAAGAAACATGTGTATAAAGAAAGAAAAGAAACAACACATGAAGAGATAGGTGAAATGTGATAACAGCATCATCAACTACATATATATATATATATTATATATATATCAAGGATGAAAACAAAGTTTGCTATCACTAAGTGGTCATAAGACCAGTGTACAAAAGGATAATGTATCTAAAAAAAAAAAAAGGATACATAAATACTCACTACATCCCTCAAAAGATAGAATCACTCCCCTAACAAAAAAAGTCCTATAACTCTCCCTTTAAGTACATCATGACTACTCTCAACCCAAAACTACTCCCCCTTTTTGTCATGAATGAGTCATCTTGTCATCTTCGGAAGAGCTAGCATCCTCATCCTTATCATCAGAGCCATCCTCGCTGAAACCTCAGGTGAAGGAGAAAGAGAAGGTACGAAGCCACCCATTTGAGCCTGTCGGCGAGCAATGTAGCCAACACAAGTGTTCACTTGACACAACTCATCACTGAGTTGTGTCAAGGAGAGCATTCAAGCACTCAAGCTGGAGGAGCGAAAAAGGCTGGAGGAGTCGCCATCTTGGTCCGTGGCCGCTTCGGTCGAAGCTAGGCCTCGCTCCATCTAACGGACGCCGCGCTCAAGGCACCCATGAAGGAGAAATGAGGAGACTCGGGATAAGAGACAAAAAAATGGCGATGATCCTCGTGATAGCAGAGGGAAAGATGAGCATATCAGGGTCGCATATCCCTATAGACATATATAAGGGAGAGTATGAAATGAGAAGGAAAGTCTATAGTAAGGTCCTTAATGAGGAAAAGCAAAAAGTGAGCACGAGGCTCAGTAATAGAATTATAGTAAGACAAGGGATGTAAGACAAATGTCATCACCATATTAAGGAACCTTGAACCTTTTGCAAAGCCCGAGCATGAGGTATTTTGACAATTACCCCATGATGAAGGTGTCTCACAGAAGAGAGATACAAGTTCATCTTTGGGCATAGTCCACAGACGTGGACATCCGAGGTAGTCAACAAACTCCACCCTCGGAACATATAGCACATTGGAGATAAGCTTTGGAGTGACTACTATACGGGTACCTCGAACGTGAGCGGTGAAACGAGATATGGAATAATCAAATCGGGCATATTGGAGTAAAACTCCTTTATGATCACGGAGGGACAACTCACCAGAATCTCACAAAGAGACTTCTAACCCCGACTTTAAATGATAGTAGGTAGAACGGTATCAAAGAAGTCTGATAAGATAACATGGCATTTCAAATGAATACCACGTTTGGAGAAGTTCTCCGAAAAGTCCTTACAGGCTTTATTATCATGGAACCTGACATGCAAGGGAATAGGATCAGAAGAAGATGCTTTGGAATGAAAAGGGTTCTGGGACGGTGTAGGCTTGCACTTGGGAGCCATGCGCAAACTATCCGAGAGAGAAACAAGCACAAAAGCACCAATCAACACATATATACCAAATGAAAGAAAAGAGAAGTACATATGCATGAAAAATGCATGATCATGTGACGTGTAACAAAGAAAACAGCATGGGGTCAACCTAATCAAAACCTACCAGCACACAAGGTTCCAATAGATAAAACACACATCTAAATGCATGAAACATTGTTAAGAATGCAAATGAAATGCAATGCATGATCATATAACATCATTTAAACAAAACCTAACCCAAAAATTTCATAAATAACCCATCAATTTTCAAAAACCCCAAAAGTTTCTCTAAAGCCCAAAACCTAGGTCCAAATGCATAAAATGCATGAAGAATGAAGGATTAAGGAGCATACTAGAGAGAGAAAGCAAGGATAGGATCAAAATCCAAGTGGGGAACATGAAAAGAGAGAGAAAATAGTGTTTGGGGAGGTGAAAGGGCAATTTCTGTCAAGAGAAAATGAGAGAAAAGAAATATGATTTCGTCTTGAAGCTATTTAAAGAAATTGCAACTCGATGGATCGAGATATGTCTAGAATCTATCGAGCACTAATTCGCAATAGATAAATCTGTCGAGGTGCTATCGAGAATCTATCGACGGCAAAAGAACCTTGATGGATCGAACAGTTATCGAGAAGCTATCGACCAGATAGAAACTTTCTCGATGGATCGAGAATTTGTCGAGAAGCTATCGAGAGAAATTCTAGAAAGCTTCAATGGATCGATGATGCGTTAAAATCTATTGAGAAAAAGTAATCCAAGGGTCTCGATAGATAGATATCTGTTGAGAAGTTGTCGAGATTGATAAAAATAGTTTTTCAAAGAAAAGCAAAACACAGAAATGAATGCAATCAAGTATGCTACTCAACTAAAGATCCAAACAACATTTTAAGCTCTCAAAAACATCTTCTTAACTAGAAAAATGTAAAGCATTTAGATCCAAGACACACACACACACTAAACAAGTCTAACCAATTTTATATTTCAAAAATAAGTCAAGACAGTTTAGCGAGCATACATTAACACATGTATTCCTTATGATGGCCAAATCACATTGTACCTGCACATATATCAAACGTAGCAAAGAATTTTGTGTGTTGTATGTGAAAACATCGCAAGATTACATAAGTGTCTATATGCTATGACGATTTGAGATATGAGAAAATCAATTTAACTCACAGACAATCATAACTGTTTAATGGGGACTATCACCTTCGAGATATATCCTATAACTCCTACATCTCCTAGAAACACGCTTGCAACCATATATAAAGCATCTTGATTCTTTTGGCTTTTGATTTTTCTTTGCATATTTTTCTTTTGAGCATATCATGCATGGGCATATAAGAGAGAGAAGAAAAGTACCCAATTATGTTAAGCTTTTGACATTGCACTTTTGCTATGCTGGAGCATACAAATGTCATTTCATGATTGGCGAGCAATAATGGTGAAATAGTTATTTATGCCTTTCTCTTAGGATTTTTTTTAGTCCTCCCCATCAAAAAGAGTGATATGAGTATTAAGTATAAGAGATTACCTAATCTTACTCATCACAAACACGAGCCACAAAGCTCACTTGCTTAGTTGTGCATTAAGATGCTAGACTGACTAAAAACATGAAAGCAAAAGACACAAGTAATGCATAAACAAAAAGAGTGGGAAAGAGAAAAGTGATTAAATCACTTTGAGCCTTTTTCCTTTCAAACCCTGGAACCTTTCGTTTGAGTGAACCTCTGTTCTGGAGGGGAGGGGGAAGAATTGAAACCGTTCAAGTTCAAAAGGAACATGAGGGCCTTAATAAGATCTCTAAGAGGAGTAAGTGAGGATGGAAACTAATTCTGGTTTCAAGATGAGATCATACTATTGCTTTGTTGAGTGGTAGACCACTTGTAGCAATTAGGTCGAGTATCTCCAGTAGCTCCACAATGATGACAAAGATGCTGCTTCTTCTGTTTAGACTTTTGGTTATTACCCTTCTTGGTACTAGGGTTTTTAGTGTCTTTCTTTTCAAGCTTAGGGGGTGCTCCTAAGATAGATTTACCCCTGTCTATGATCTCACTAGCAAAAGTAGTTTTCACATCATTGTTTTCAGAATCAACATTATTAGCAGGAGAAACAAACACAGTAGTACTAAAGGAAGCAATATTAGAATAAGAGAAACCATACCCCAAACCAGTTCGATCAGAAGTAGATTTCTGAACACTGAGCATCTCATCAAAGCTTTGCACTCGAAGTCCTCTCCAACTAAGCTCTGACTTGAAATAGCTTCGCTTCAAGCTTGTTGGTCCTCTCAGCCAAGAAATTGTTCTCGAACCGTAATGCTCCAATAGTCTGATTGGCTTCATCAACCTTAGTGGAAAGTTCTTCTTGGTCAAGTTCCACATCACTTAGCTTCTTGGTGGCTTACCTATACAATTTCTCATGCTTTTCGAAGATCTTGTATAATTTTGAATAGGCTGTATGGATGTCATCTTGTTCATCCATCTTTTCAAATTTAGACTCCACCAAGTCCTCTTCTTCATTTACCTCTTCAACAATCCCTTCAGTAGGATTCACAGTGGTGGTGAAGGCATTCAAGATTTCCTTGTCATCATTATCTGAATCATCCTCAGGCTCAATGTCACTTAAGGTAGCAGCAAGGGCTTTGCTTTTTCCAATAGTCTTGAGATAATTTGGAAATTCTTGTTTCATGTGCCCAAAACCTTGACATCCGAAGCACTTTGGTCCGGAGGGAACAGTGTACTGACCGCCATCCCTAGCATCCTTCTTCCCTTTATCTTGGATCGTGAACTATGAAGAATTGGATTGCTTTCGGTCCTTGTCAAATCCTTTGGCATTGGCATTCTTCATGAATTTCTTGAATTGCCGAGTAATGTAGGATTTCATCTTGGAATCTTCATCATCAGAAGACTCATTGGTGTCACTGCTCTTGACCTTCATTGCCATGCTTTTGCTCTTGCTTAATTTCCCGATCCTAGACAAACCCAATTCATAAGTTTGCAAGTTGCCAACCAACTCTGTCAAAGGAATTTTGTCAATGTCCTTTGATTCCTCAATGGCGGTGATCTCGGTATGAAATCTCTCTGTTAGATATCTGAGCACCTTTCTCACAATCTCGGGTTCGGGAATAGTTTCCTTAAGATTGAAGGTAGAGTTAACTATGTCCTTTAGCTTGGCATAGAACCCATCAAAAGACTCATCCTCCTCCGTCTTAATCTCTTCAAAGCTCATAGTAAGCCTTTGAAGCTTTAAGTCCTTGATAGCCTTAGTTCCTTCATAGGTTTTCTAGAGAATAGTCCATGCTTCCTTTGTAGTTTCAGCGAAGGATATCTTCTTGAATTCCTCATTTGCGACCACACTGAATAACACATTCAATGCTCTACTGTTGAAGTTCCCTGCTTTAATCTCGGCATCATCCGAATCCGTTGGCGCTTCCTTTGGCTTAGTCCAGCCAATCTCCACAACTTGCCACACCTTCTCATCTAAAGACTATAAGAAAGCTTTCATGCATACTTTCTAGTATGCATAGTTAGTACAATCAAATAAAGGAGGTATAATTAAAGATTGTCCTCTCTCCATGACAAGAATGTATTGACCCCTTGGGTAAATTAACCAATTAATTAGCTAAGTTAATTAATTAAGTCAATTAACATGTAACACGCGTGGTTGCCTAAACAAATCACCAAATAACTAAATACAACAGAAAATAGATTTGACGCAGTGATTTGTTTACGAATGGGGAAAACCTCCAAGGCAAAACCCCATTGGGTGACTTTAAGGTCACCATTCCCGAGACCAAAACAAGCAGTTACAAGTAAAAGAATCCTAGTACCTTATACCAATTTACAGGTGAACCCTTACACCAATACCCAATTGGACTTGTAATGTAGTGGCAATCTCTCCCTTCAATGCACGACTCCAAGTATGTGAATAACCAATCGATGCACGGATCCTAGTACTTGACTAACACACCAACATAAGAAGGATGTTAGCTGCAAAGTTCTTCAGTTCATCAACATGAAGATCAAGAAGCTCCTTGGTCATAAAACCCTACGACGCATAAACGCAGCAGCTTTTTCAAGAAAAAAATGAACTAGGGCAAATTGTCTCTGGTCACAATATGCTTTGATAAAACCTTTTTCATCACACTTGTGCCACCTTAGACAACCCTTAAAATAATCTTTATATATGTCTAGGGTTGTGAGAAAAGAAAACCTAAACACATAGCTTGGATATGCGTGAAAAACAAATCTGAAAATTTGAATTTCGTAATTCTCGATAGATATTGCTGTCGAGATATTTGTCGAGATTCAAAATATTTAAACCTTGATAGATACATCTGTCGAGCTATCTGTCGAGTTTCAATGAACAACACTTCTTCACTTGATTTTTGGATAGATTTGCATGGCTTTAATACTTGGACTTGAACTCTCGTTCCTTGAAGTATTAAACTCATCCTAAATTTACCCAAATATAAGTAAAGTGTGTTTTGTCAAAGGATTAGCCAATCCTATATGACATATGTTCTTAACATGTTCCACATATGTCCTAAAAAGGTAGATGATGTCCACAGAGCTTCCGTTGTCTACAAGGATTCTCCTAGTTTTGAACCCTTCTATCATGAGCATAATAACCAAGGGGTCGTCATGCTGCTGCTTCACCCCTCTGGCATCTTATTCTGAGAACAGGATGTCTCTATCCGTCCTCCTCTGCTTCAAGGGTAGTATCTTATGGATGCTATTCACCTGCCATTGTTGTGACTTTTTAGGAGATCTGAACAAGCCACCAGTATATGGTCCTCTTGTAATTGTCTTTATCTCCCCAATCGCACTCTGTGGATGATGGCACGCGTGGTCCTCGTCCCTTGGCATAGCTTTGTGCTTGTCTTTGATATCATTCCTAAATCTTCTGGTGTCCCCTTTCTTCACAAATTTCTGCAACTTCCCTTTTCGAATAAGCTCTTCTATCTGCTCTTTCAGGTCTCTACAATCCTCTGTGTAATGGCTCTGATCTTTGTGAAAACGGCAATACTTCTTCTTGTCATGCACATTTAGTGACGAGTACAATGGCTTTGGCCATTTGAGGTAGTGCTCATCCTTAATTTGCGTTAGAATTTTGTCTACAGGCATGACTAAAAGGGTAAATTTTACCTTCTGAGGGGCTCTGTCGTCATTCCACATGTTCCCGTCTACACTGTGACAGTCTCCTCTCTCCCTTTTTTGCCCCCTTCAATCTTTTCCTTTTCCTTCCTTCCCCTTGGGCGTTTATCCGTCTCTAATTACTGCCAGGGCATTTTTGGCATTCATGTACTTCTGGGCTTTCAGGAGCATTTCTACCATCGTCCGAAGAGGGCTCTTTATGAGTGCAACCACGAACTCTCTGGATTTTAACCCAGCTTTGAAGGTCGTCAGTTGCACTTTGTCGTCTACTTCGTCCACTTCTAAGGTCTCTCTAGTGAAACGTTTCACATATGACCTCAGGGTGTCCTTTTCCTCTTGCCTGATGGTGAGCAGGTGATTTGCTGGCCTTTTCAGGTATTGTCCACTGACAAAATGGCGTAAGAAGGAATTGTCCAATTGCTTGAAGTTGTCAATGGACGATGTTGGTAACTTAGTGAACCATTCCCTAGCTACTTCCTTGAGGGTGGTGGGGAAGGAACAGCATAGTATCTCGTCAGGGGGTTGTTGAAGACCTAGAGTTGTCTTGAATGTGTTGAGATGGTCCAAATGATCCTTCAGACCGTTGAACAATTCGAGCTGTGGGAGACGAAACTTTGAAGGTACCGGGCATTCCAAGACTGCTGTTGTGAATGGTGAGTCCATCCTCCTAACCATCATGTCCAGGCTTTGATCTATTTTTTCCCTCATTGCAATTTTTAGCTCGTCCATTTCCCTTCTCATTTTCCTGAGGAGGTCTAAGTTAGCTTCCTCAGGATTAGTTGGTCGCTAGTGATCATTTCTTCTTTGGCTATCTCCATTGTCATTTCGGTTGGTCCTAAAGCGATTATCCTCTCGCTGAAGCTGCAACCTCATCTCTTGGTTTTGCCTAGTAAGCTCTTCCACACTGGCTGTGAGTGTCTGAATTTGCAGGGCTAATGCCGCAGAATCTTGGGGAGTGTTGGACTCCATCTAGACTTTCGAGTTGAATGGAACTACACTCTCGAACCTAAGCACAAAAATGTCATCCCCACTGATATCACCAAACTGATGATGCTATGATCATCAGTCAAGTGGGATCATCCAGATAGGTCCATGCACACTTCGTCTCTATACCTGCAAGGTAGTGAATAGAATCCTCTTTGGGTGGTCACTAGTGTGGTGCCAGCCACGGAGTCTCCGATGGTAAAGTCAGTAAAAGAAAACTGGGAAGGATTCTATGAATTTGGAAATGTCAATGCCAAAGCATGTATATGTGTTTATAAAAAGAATCTACCCTGAAAGGTGTTTATATATATACCTCACTTGCTTCTAGTCGTTGTGGCTTTTATTGTGGCTTTAGTGCCCCTTCTGTAACGCACCTGAGCTCATTAATGTGGGTTTTGATGAGCTTCCAACTGTCTGACAACTAGTTTGTAATTGTTTGAGACGATGGTGCTTGATGGGTTCATCTGGGCAAGAGAGTTCAGACCTATCAAAAAGCATATTCGAAGAAGTTTGTCGATAAAACGTAAAAGAAAATTTTCACTCTCTAATCAGTGTGTAAAAATTTGACAGGCAACTAGAAAACTCGGTGATACTACTAGAATATGGTGAAAATGACCAAATACCACTATTGGCCAAAATATTTGGCAATTTACCACTATTTTGGAAATATATAGGAATTTACCACTCTCTTGAAACTCGAGTTTGTGAAACTAAAATTTACCCTATAATTCGAGTTTCAAGAACTCAAGTTATTTGAAAAAGTAGCCATCAAGTTTACCGTACTATTTTTTATGAAACTCAAATTCTTAAAACTCAAATTGCCGTATAACTCAAGTTTTACAAACTCAAATTTCAAAAAAATAATAAATTTGTAATTATTTCCAAAACAGTAGTAAATTACCAAACATCTTCGCCGTATTGGCCATTTTGGCCACTAGAATGCAATAATTCAGGAACTTTCCTCGGTTGAGTCGTTTCAATCCTTATCGCAGTGGGAAAGAAACTTTATGTTCAATCGATTGTTTGTGATATCTAGCTCATCCTAGCAAATATGCTGTAAGTCATTGGTCATTTACCTGTCCAAGCATGAAATTGTTCAATCAAAGGGGACATAGGGTCATGATGACTTTGTTTTTTTTTATGGAAGGCCATGATGGCTTTTTCTTTTTCTTTTTTATTTTTTATTTCTTATTTTTATTTATTTTTTATTTATTTATTTTTTTTATGAAAGGTCATGTTACTTTGTTACTTTTGATAAGCGGTCACTTATTGCATTCTTATTGCTTTTTGATAAACAGCATTCGCCCATTGCTATTTACAAAGAGAATGGCATCTTTTATACAAGGCTATATATTCAAGGAGCAAAGTCGTCACGCGAATACATACTACTTTTTGTGTTTTATTTGTAGGATAACATTTGCATCCAAATAGGTAAAAAAAATGTTTATTTTATATTTTCAAAATATACTATATTTATTTTACCATTTCATTTTATAATTCACACAATGTCCTAGTTTTCTTTTTTTTTCTTTTTTCTTTTTTTTTTTTAAATTTTTTATGCACAACTTATTAAAATATTATAAACTATGTCAACAATTAATATAAACAATTCAATTCTCTTGTTTCAAAGCAATGAGTGGTGAGAGAGAAATAGATGTCTAACAAAAGAGAGAGGACAGAAACAATATTTGAGAGCAAATTTTTTTTTTTTTTACAACCTAGCTATAGCAAGTTCTTATTTATAAAGAACTCTCTGTACCTATGTTGTAAAACCTTTTGGGTTTACACAATCAAGTAAAACGTGTCTTTGGTGTGTGAGGGTGTAAAATAGCAACTTAGGCAGTTTTAAACCCCTAATGCTAATGTTAATGGATGTCTTTAACACAATTGTTAATAAATAATCTTATGAAAATTTTAACATCTCTTTATGAGAAATAGAAAAAACTGTCAAAATATTATTCTCATATAAACTTTCTTAAAATGGTTCACTAATAAATGTCCTTAGGGCATCCATTAAAATTTTCGTTTATTTTATGCTCCATCAATTACAATTTATGTTAGGTTTCAAGGATTTAGGATTAAATGTTTAGAGTTTCAATTTGTATATGTTGGCAAACCGAGAACAAAAACATGTCTAGGATAGGTGTTAGACATTGCTCAAAGTAAATAAAAGAATTCCTAACATGTGTTCTTCATTTTTTTTCAAAAACTTTTTTTTATCTTTTCCTTCCTTTTCTCAATGATCCGCAAATCCAACTTTTGTCATTTTCCTAGTTAGAATCTTCAAGGGTTTTCCTCCTAGAGTCAAGGTAAGACTATTTTACCTCTTCTTTTTGCTTTATTTACATATTTTCATGCATTTTCTTGGATTTTTCTCTCAAAATTTTGAACAAAGGAAATTTTTTTGTTGCTTTGGTTGTTTTTAATCAAGTTTGATCAATGGGTTTTTTCCTAGATGATGTTATCGTGATTCTGTTAGGATATTTGCCCTTAAATCCTATTGTATGATGCTATGTATGACATTATGTATGACTTGATGTTGTGATTAATAAAGTTGTTTTATTATTATCTAAAAATAATGGTAACATGAATATTTGGACATTATCATATAATCCATGAGATGCATAGTATGTGATTTATGTAATTGAGTCAAGAAGATATAAATCACAAGTTCTTTGTAAACTCAGAATTTTAGTTCGTAGTCAGTGATGAAATTGGGCATTTCATTTGCGAAGACTATAACATATCAACTAAGATGATTTGTCTTGATAATGGAAGTGGAGACTTCTAGTTGGTATGTTAATATGTTTTAAGAGTTAAGACATATTGAACTAGATTGCTATAGATTTAATATTCTCCTAAGACTGTCAAATGAATAATAAATCTCACGACTTCTATTTACATGAATTCTTAATCTTGAGAGAACAATGGACCTGATCATGAAGCGTAGGTTGCTTTGATATATCAGGAGTGATATCTAAAGTCACGATCAAAACCTTAGTATATTGGGCAACCACATTTAGTGTTGAGGGAACATATATTCTCAAGATGGAATTCATAATCTCTTAACGGAGATATAAAATATCCCCTTGAGATAAGTTTAATGGGTTTGGTTATTCAAAGTGTTAAGCATAACCACTTTAGTAAGGAGTTACTAAAGTATATATTTATGAAATTGGATTTCAAAATATATGATGAATAACTTAAAAGATTAAGCTGAATACCAAAGATTAAGATGTAGTAATCTTCAAAGTGGCAGTCTACATTCATGACTTTGTATGAAGGGGTTGCATGTATAATAAAGTCTTGGGATATAATTGTTAGGACATATGTGATCATGTTAAAAACATATGTCAATGTAGATTAGCTAATCCTTTGATAAAACCACTTTATTTTAGTGGGTAATTAGGATGTGTTTAATACTTCAAGGAACAAGTTCAAGTTCAAGTGTTAAAACCATGCAATCTATCCAAAATCAAGTGAAGAAGTGCTGATTTTAAAGCTTGATAGCTAGCTCGACAGTTAGTTTCTATCGAGGTTTAAAAGGCTATTTAAGCTCGATGCTCAACAGCTGCTCGATAGATAAGCTATATATCGAGATTAAGAAAATCAGTTTTTCAGTTCTGATTTCACTCTAATCCATGGATCATGTTTAGGTTTCTTTTCTCACAACCCTAAACATATATAAGATTATTTTAAGGGCCATCACAGCTGATGCAAGTGAGTGCAACATGATGCAAAGGTTTTTCGCAAGCATATTGTGACCGGAGACATCTTTCTCTTCAAGAAGCTGCTGTGTTTGTACGCCGTAGGGTTTTATAATCAAGGAGCTTCATAATCTTCATCGTGGTGATGAACTGAAGAACTTTGCAGCCAACATCCTTCTCAGTTGATGTGTTAGTCACGTACTTGGATCCGTGCATCGAATTGGTTGTCACGTATTGGAAGAAGTGCATTAAAAGAGAGATTGTCACTATAAAACAAGTCCAATTAGGTATTGGGGTAAGGGTTCAGATGTAGGTTGGTATAAGGTACTGGATTCCTTCACTTGTAACGCTTGTTGTGTAATATGGATTATCGGGAGTGGTGACCTTAAAATCACTTGGTGGGGTTTTTCCTTGGAGGTTTTCCCATTCGTAAACAAATCATTGTGTCAACTTATTTTCTACTGCTATTTACTTTAGTTGGTGATTTGTTTATGCTACCACGCATATTGCATGTTAATTGGATTAATTAATTAACTTGGCTAATTAATTGGTTAATCATTACAAGGGGTCAATACATTCTTGGCCTATCAAGTGGTATCAGAGTGGAACACTCTGATTATGGTTAATCATTGTTGTGTGATCCATTGACCCTGTTTGTCATGGATAGAGGACAGTTTCTAATTATACCTCCTTTATTTGATTGGACTAACTATGCATACTGAAAGTAGCATGAAGCTTTCTTAGTCTTTAGATGAGAAAGTGTGGCAAGTGTGGAGATGGCTGACCAAGCCAAGGAAGCGCCAACGGATTGGAGGTGATGCAGATAAGAGCGGAACTTTTACAGTCAGAGGCATTGAATGGTTATTCAATGGGTCAGAATGAGGAATTCAAGAAGATATCCTTTCTGAAACTCAAAGGAAGCATGGACCATTCTCCAGACAACCTATAAGGAACCAAGGCTTCAAGGACTTAAGCTTCAAAGTTACTAAAGCTTTGAAGAGATTATAACGGAGGAGGATGAGTCTTGATGGTTCTATGCCAGCTAAGGACATAATGAACTCTACCTTTTATCTTGGAAACCATTCCCAACCCAAAATTGTGAGAAAGGTGCTCAGATTCTTCAAGAGATTCATCCAGATCACCCCATTGAGGAATCAAAGGACATTGACCAAATTCCTTACAGAGTGGTTGGCAACTTGCCCTATGAATTGGGTTTGCAGGATTGGAAATTAAGCAAGGGCAAAGCATGGCATGAAGGTCAAGAGAGTGAACATGAGTCTTCTATGATGAAGATTCCAAGATGAAATCCTATATACTGGCAATTCAAGAATTCATGAAGAATGCCAATGCAAAGGATTGACAAGGACCAAAGCAATCCAAATCTTCATAATTCAAGATCCAAGATAAAGGGAGAAGGATGCTAGGGATGGCGTCAGTACACTGTTCCCTCGACCCAAGTGCTTTGGATGTCAAGGTTGTCACATGAAACAAGATCCATTATCTCAAGACCATTGGGAAAGCAAGCGCCTTGCTGCTAACTTTAGGACATAGCCGAGGATGATTTTATAATGAGATGAGGAAATCCTAATGCCTTCACACCACTGTAATCCTATGAGGGATTGTTGAAGAGTGGATAATAAGAGGACTTGTGGATCTAATTGAAAAGATGGATGACAAGATGAATCCATACAGCCTATAAAATTATAAGAGTTTTCGAAAAGCATGAGAAATTATAAGTAACCACCAAGAAGCTAGTGATGTGGAACTTGACAGAAGACTTTCCACAAAGTTGATGAAGCAATCAGACCATTGGAGCGCTGTGATTCGAGAACAATTCTTGGTGAGAGGACCAAAAAGCTTGAGCGAAGCTTTCAAGTTAGAGCTAGTTGGAAAGGACTTCAGTGCAAAGCTTTGATGAGATGCTCAGTTCAGAAATCTCTTCTAATCGAATCGGTTTGGTATGTTTCTCTTATTCTAATATTGCTTCCTCTAGTACTACTTTTTTTGTTTCTCCTGCTAATAATTTGAATCTGAAAACAATGATGTGAAAACTACTTTTGCTAGTGAAAACATAGACAAGGTAATCTATCTTAGGAGCACCCCTAAGCTTGAAAGAAAGAATAAAATATGTACAAGAAGGGAAAACACAAAGCTAAACAGAAGAAGCAACATCTTTGTCATCATTATGGAGCACTGGATACTCGACCTAATTGCTAAAGTGTCTACCACTTAACAGCTAAGTATGATCTCATCTTGAAACCAGAATAGTTTCCATCCTCACTTTCTCCTCTTGAGATCTATATAGCCCTATGGTCCTTTAAACTTACGGTTTCAATTCTTCCCCTTCACTGCCAGATCAAGGGTTTACAAATGGGGTTGAAAGGAAAAAGGCTCAAGTGATTTATCACTTTTCTCTTTCCGTGATCTTACTCTTATCATCTGTTTATGCTACTTTACTTGCTGCACTCTTTTGTCGTTTATTGTCATTACTTGTGTCTTTATTGCTTTCTACTGTATTTGTAGCAGTAGCATCTTTATGCACAACTAAGCAAGTAGCTTTGTGGCTCGTGTTTGTGATGAGTAAGATTAAGTAATCTCTTTATTTAAACTCCTATCACTCTTTTTGAAGGAGGACTAAAAATCCTTAGAGAAAGGCTAAATAACTATTCATCACTTTGCCGCGCAATCATGAAATGACATTGTATGCTTCGCATAGCAAAAGTGCAATGTCAAAAGCTTAACATAATTGGGTATTTCTTTTCTCTCTCTTATATGCCCATGCATGGTATGCTAAAAAAAATATGCAAAGAAAAATCAAAAGCCAAAAAAATCAAAATGCTTTATATATATTGCAAGGTGTTTCTAGGAGATGTAGGAGTTATAAGGATGATATCCATCGAAGGTGATAGTCCCCATCAAGCAGTTATGATTATGTGTGAGTTAAAGTGATTTTCTCATTTTGTTAGTTGTGTTGTTGTTGTAGTGTGTGTGTGTGTTTTGGATCTAAATGCTTTGACATTTTTCTTGATAAGAAATGTTTTTGAAGAGCTTAAAATGTTGTTTGGATCTTTGATTGAGTAGCATTTGATTGCATTCATTTCTGTGTTTTGCTTTCTTTGAAAAACTTTTTTAACAATCTCGAACTTCTCAACGACAATACTATCTATCGAGACCCTTGAGTTACTTTTTCTCAATAGATTTTAACGCAATCAATCCATAAGGTTTTTAGAATCTCTCTGATAGCTTCTCGACAAATTCTCGATCCATCGAGGAAGTTTCTATCTGGTCGATAGCTCAATACTGTTCGATCCATCGTGGTCACATTGCTGTGGATACCTCTCAATAGCTCATTTTGGCAAATTTTAATTCTCGACACCTCTGATCCATCAAGAAACTGGGATTTCTATATAAAGGGTCAATGCGATTTCCATAATTTAGCTAGTATAATGTTTAATTAATTAATTTAATTTGGTTTTGAAAAGTGGGTTTTTCAAAATTTGGGGTTTTGGTTAAAACGCTTTTGTTCAAGTCAAATTGTGGGTAAATTTTGAAAAATTGAACAAGTTTTTGTGCATTAGAGCATGCATCATATGTGCATTCATTACACGCATCATATAGTTTGTCATTTGTTGATATACATTGTGCTCTAACCCTTTCTAATGTAGTCTACCCTTGGTTTTTATTTTCTTTGTTGTGTTTTCCTTCCTATTCTTAGAGTCACGGTTATAAACTAGAGCTAAGAAAAATGCTACCTCCTCCTCTTTTGATTTTCAAAATTCTAGATTTCAGTTTAGGTCTAATCAAGAAGCCTATGAGAAGTTGAACATTTTTAGGTCTGTTTAGGCTAAGAGGAAAGTTATCCTAGATAAGGTTAATCCTGAGATTTGTAGGAACTTTGAGAGTCGAGGTTGGTTACCTCTTCTGGAAGTTGAGCATCCTCCTCCAGCTGCTTTGATTAGAGAGTTTTATTCAAACCTCTCTATTCACTCCGATGATTCCAACATTCACTCTGTGAAGACTTGGATAAGGGAAGAGTTTGTCATTACTCATGAGGTAGTGGCTTCAGCTCTTGATGTACGTTTGGTACAGCAGCCTGCATATCCTTACACAAAGTTTCCTCCCATTGATGACATTATGTCTCTTCTTACTAGTACTACCATTAGTTGGGGTATTAATCCTAGGATTACCAAACATGAGCTTACTGAGCTCAATTATTTATTTTTAGGATTTTTGTCATAACATCTGGCCTATTTCTCATATACATATCATTCCCATTGAGAGATGTGTGTTTTTGTACACTTTCATCACTGATGCTCCTATCAGCTTTCTTACTCTTTTCATTTGTTCTCTTGTCAAGGTTCATAGGAGTAGTGATAAGTCTCATGGTTTGTTTTTCCCGATTTTTATCCATAGGATTCTTCTAGATTTAGGTTTAAAGGACTTCCCGCTTCAAAGCCTGTTCATATCATCGCTCCTATAGGTACCACTTTCTTAGGCAAAGGGTTGCTCAGTTAAAGGCTAGCTCTAAACATCCTAGAGTCGAGTCATCTACAGGTGATGCATCTAGAAACCCTCCTACTGGCAATCCTCCAGCTGAGGAGTTTGTTGATCACGTTGCTGGAGACGTGTCTCACAGTTCATGTGGCACATGGACAGCTTTTGTTGGATTTGCTCAATAAGGTTGTGGCCTTACAAGCAGATTTAGCTGATGCTAGAGGTGATTCTCCATCGGCTTCACCCTTGGATTAGTCTTGATTCCCTTTGGCAATATGTCACAAAAAAGGGGAGTACATAGGATAGGGGGAGATGATATTTTTGGTATAGATTGTATTTAGGGGTATATATGCTTTGATGATGTGATTTTATATGTTAGGGGAGACGTTGCATTTTTATTTTTTACATGCTTTTTATGTTCTTGTTTTATTTGTGTTTATGTTCTTGTTTCACAAATTATGATACATTGGTTATGATTGATTTATATTATGAGGTTATTCATGGTATATGTCTTTTATTTTATGTTTTTTGAAAAAAAGAAATTTATTTTGGTTTACTTGTATTTTCCACACATGCATTTATGGTTTGTTTAGTGTTTCAGGAACTTACAGGTTAATTCACTCGAAGTTGCTGTCTATTCTTGTAACTGATAGTTAGTAGTTAGTTTGAATTGTAATTTGGGCAATAATGTAAGTTGGGAAATTTTTACTTTTAGCAGTTTATTTCGAGTAATGTGTTTTGCCACGGATTGCCAAAAGGGGAGATAGGATTTAAATATAAAATAGAATTTAAAGTTAAAACTATATAAAAAAAAAAAAAAAAAAAAGAACCCAACTCTTCCATGACAATAATTTTTGTCCAATCGGTTGAAGTTGTCTTCTAGGAGTAGTCTATGAGTGATAGGCAATTATTTTCACATGAATTTTTTATTATTTTATTCACAGGAGAGGGCACAGTAGTGATATGGAAGCATAAACACTGATAAAATAGATGATAAAGAATAAAATAGCAAAATAGATATATTCAAAATAAGTTAAAATGGAATATAGAATATGAAAACAAAAGCTAGTAAAATCTTACTTGAATAAAACTTCTGTCTGTGATTAAAACTGAAAACGTCTATCTTTGATACAAGCTTTGAAAATAAAACACTGTCTGAAGAGTTACGAAATTACAAAGTAAAATCTATCTTTGAAACTGAAAGGTTAAAAGATTCTGTCTGAAGGGAAGGGTTATAGGATTACAAGAGAGGAAGGATTACAAGAGTCTTTCTAAGGGAGAGAGAGCTATCTTGGACTTAGAATTTGAACCTCTAAAACTGCACCTGAGAATTTGGACCTCTATTCTAGACTTGTCTTATGTCTTCAGAGTTTGCCTTTTTATAGATGAAATAAACTATGGTAAGTCTTTAAAAGTAACTTGAGTTAGTAAAGTTAACTCAAGTTAATCTGTCGGTGGAAACTTGTAGAATATTGTGAAAATTACTATTGATGAGCAGTAATCTGTCTGGGAATCTATCAGGCCTCGTTTCACACATGCTAGTGAATAGTAGTGACTTATGAATATCTGTCTGTATCTGTCTTGGATTGATCTGGAAACTATTCACACGTGCTGGTGAATAGTGATATGTCACAATTGTCCGTCTTTTCTGGATCTCTCTGATAGTGGCTATAGTAGCTATTCTATCATTATGTCTGTTAGTCGGGCCTTTCTGATAATCACCACTTGAATACACTGTCATTGCTGACCTTGTATTCTGAAGGGATGTTGCCTCTATTGAGATGCGTTCATGCTTTGTCTAAAATCTTCATTGAAGATTTCTGTTTTCGCAAAATTTGGTTTAAGATTTTAGCCTTAGGATGGCTATCTTGCTTGCCAGGCAATTGACCATTAATTTTAAAATTAACAAATTAATATAATGCAAGTACACCTTAGCTGAAGGCCTTCATACAACAAATTTGGGCAGTGTAGCTTCAAATGCTACTAAGGGAGTTCATTCAAAGGGTTCTTTCAAAAGGCTGTCTATTTCTTAGATATTTGTGAGAGGGACACAAATATTTTATAGAAGTTCTGAAAGGACATTGTTAAATTGAGTAAAGTTTTAGCATAAAATCTTTCTGAAAACAATCTTTAAGAAAACTTTCTTTTTGAAAATAATATGTATATACATAATTGCTACTGGGTAGAGTTTGTAGTATCATCTACCTTTGGATTTGTAATGATCTCATCATTGTCTGTTATTGGCTCATCAGTACTCATGTCCTTAAATATGGAGATTTCTTTCAGCAAATGTATATCTTTGGGGATTGGAGGTAGGATGAACTTAAAGATTACTTCTGTTTCCAAAATATTAGTACATATTCCATTGTCTATCATGGAAAAAGGATAAAGTAAAGCCAAAAAAGGATTCCCTAAAATAACTTTAGAGGACATCTTGTCTGCTAAGAAGAAAGGTGTTTTGAAATTGATTCCATTATTATATATGTATGTGTTTGTCAATTTATTACTTATTTTAAGTTTATCACCATTAGCCTGAGTTAATCTGTCTGTTGTCGATTCATAATATTTTGAAGGTATTAATCCTTCCTGTATGCAATTCATGCCAGCACCTGAATCAACAAGCGCAACAATTGTCAACGAAAATTCATTATGAACAACTAGAGTTATTTCAGTATACCATTTCTTATTATTTCAGAGTTAGTTCTCGTAGTGTCTCATTCTTTTACTGGTTTACACACACATCACAAGCTAGTCATTGCTAAGCTTTGTACATAAAATTGAGTGTGAATCAATTTGGCCATCCAAGATTATATATTCTATGATTTTGATACAAAATATGTTCAAGGGTTGAAAATTTTGGGGTCATAGTTTAAAAATCTTGTTTTGAAGTTTTGGGTTGCAAACTCATATTTTTGAAAAACATTTAAACTCATTTTCATGCATTTCATTCCTGAAATTACTTGGGTTGAGTTGTTTCTGCATAATCTTCTGCAATTTTTCAAAATTTCAAATTTCCAGAATTTCAATCGATCGAATGTGTTTTTCAACCGATCAAAAATTCCTTGATTTTTGATCATTGCTCTCGGGTTGGCTCGATTTGTTTTCGATTGGTTTTCGATCAATCGAATATGATTTATTCATATTTTGATCGATTGAACCTAATTTCCAAACAATCAAAAACTTAAAGGAAATTTTAAGGAGCTCTTTGCCTTGCTCGATCGGTACCCGATTGGTACCCAATCAATTGAAATTCGGAAAGAAAGAAAAATAAAAAGAATTCCTCAACATGTGTTCTTCATTTTTTTTCAAAAACTTTTTTTTATCTTTTCCTTCCTTTTCTCGAATGATCCGCACAATCCAACTTTTGTCATTTTCCTAGTCAGAATCTTCAAGGGTTTTCCTCCTAGAGTCAAGGTAAGACTATTTTACCTCTTCTTTTTGCTTTATTTACATATTTTCATGCATTTTCTTGGATTTTTCTCTCAAAATTTTGAACAAAGGAAAATTTTTTTGTTGCTTTGGTTGTTTTTAATCAAGTTTGATCAATGGGTTTTTATTCCTAGATGATGTTATCGTGATTCTGTTAGGATATTTGCCCTTAAATCCTATTGTATGATGCTATGTATGACATTATGTATGACTTGATGTTGTGATTAATAAAGTTGTTTTATTATTATCTAAAAATAATGGTAACATGAATATTTGGACATTATCATATAATCCATGAGATGCATAGTATGTGATTTATGTAATTGAGTCACAGAAGATATAAATCACAAGTTCTTTGTAAACTCAGAATTTTAGTTCGTAGTCAGTGATGAAATTGGGCATTTCATTTGCGAAGACTATAACATATCAACTAAGATGATTTGTCTTGATAATGGAAGTGGAGACTTCTAGTTGGTATGTTAATATGTTTTAAGAGTTAAGACATATTGAACTAGATTGCTATGAGATTTAATATTCTCCTAATGACTGTCAAATGAATAATAAATCTCACGACTTCTATTTACATGAATTCTTAATCTTGAGAGAACAATGGACCTGATCATGAAGCGTAGGTTGCTTTGATATATCAGGAGTGATATCTAAAGTCACGATCAAAACCTTAGTATATTGGGCAACCACATTGAGTGTTGAGGGAACATATATTCTCAAGATGGAATTCATAATCTCTTAACGGAGATATAAAATATCCCCTTGAGATAAGTTTAATGGGTTTGGTTATTCAAAGTGTTAAGCATAACCACTTTAGTAAGGAGTTACTAAAGTATATATTTATGAAATTGGATTTCATAAATATATGATGAATAACTTAAAAGATTAAGCTGAATACCCAAAGATTAAGATGTAGTAATCTTCAAAGTGGCAGTCTACATTCATGACTTTGTATGAAGGGGTTGCATGTATAATAAAGTCTTGGGATATAATTGTTAGGACATATGTGATTCATGTTAAAAACATATGTCAATGTAGAATTAGCTAATCCTTTGATAAAACTCACTTTATTTGTAAGTGGGTAGATCTAGGATGTGTTTAATACTTAAAGGAACAAGGTTTCAAGTTCAAGTGTTAAAACCATGCAAGTCTGTCCAAGAATCAAGTGAAGAAGTGCTGGATTTTAAAGCTTGATAGCTAGCTCAACAGTTAGTTTCTATCGAGGTTTAAAAGGCTATTTAAGCTCGATGCTCAACAGCTGCTCGATAGATAGGCTATATATCGAGATTTAAGAAAATCAGTTTTTCAGTTCTGATTTCACTCTAATCCGTGGATGCATGTTTAGGATTTCTTTTCTCACAACCCTAAACATATATAAGGATTATTTTAAGGGCCATCACAGCTGATGCAAGTGAATGCAACATGATGCAAAGGTTTTTCGCAAGCATATTGTGACCGGAGACATCTTTCTCTTCAAGAAGCTGCTGTGTTTGTACGCCGTAGGGTTTTATAATCAAGGAGCTTCATAATCTTCATCGTGGTGATGAACTGAAGAACTTTGCAGCCAACATCCTTCTCAAGTTGATGTGTTAGTCACGTACTTGGATCCGTGCATCGAATTGGTTGTCACGTATTGGAAGAAGTGCATTAAAAGAAGAGATTGTCACTATAAAACAAGTCCAATTAGGTATTGGGGTAAGGGTTCAGATGTAGGTTGGTATAAGGTACTGGGATTCCTTCACTTGTAACCGCTTGTTGTGATAATAATGGATTATCGGGAGTGGTGACCTTAAAATCACTTGGTGGGGTTTTTTCCTTGGAGGTTTTCCCTATTCGTAAACAAATCATTGTGTCAACTTTATTTTCTACTGCATATTTACTTTAGTTGGTGATTTGTTTATGCTACCACGCATATTGCATGTTAATTGGATTAATTAATTAACTTGGCTAATTAATTGGTTAATTCATTACAAGGGGTCAATACATTCTTGGCCTATCAAGTGGTATCAGAGTGGGAACACTCTGATTATGGTTAATCATTGTTGTGTGATCCATTGACCCCTGTTTGTCATGGATAGAGGACAGTTTCTAATTATACCTCCTTTATTTGATGGCACTAACTATGCATACTGGAAAGTACGCATGAGAGCTTTCTTGCAGTCTTTAGATGAAAATGTGTGGCAAGCTGTGGAGATAGGCTAGACCAAGCCTAAGGAAGCGCCGGCCAATTGGGGTGATGCTAAGATCAAGGCGGCAAATTTTGACAGCAGGGCATTGAATGCGTTATTCAATGCGGTCATGAATAAAAAGTTCAAGAAGATATCCTTTACTGAAACTGCAAAGGAAGCATGGACCATTCTCTAGACAACCTATAAAGGAACCAAGGCTGTCAAGGATTCGAAGCTTCAAAGGTTTACTACAAGCTTTGAAGAGATTCCAAGACGGAGGAGGATGAGTCATTCGATGAGTTCTATGCCAAGCTCAAGGACATAATGAACTCAGCCTTTTATCTTGGGAAAACCATTCCCAAACCCAAAATTGTGAGAAAGGTGCTCAGATCTCTTCTAGAGAGATTCCATGCCTAGATCACCACCATTGAGGAATCAAAGGACATTGACCAAATTCCTCTAACAGAGCTGGTTGGCAACGTGTAGCCCTATGAATTGGGTTTGACAAGGATTGGAAAATCTAGCAAGGGCAAGAGCATGGCATTGAAGGCCAAAAGTAGTGATATCGATGAGTCTTCTAATGATGAAGATTCCAAGATGAAATCCTATATCACTAGGCAATTCAAGAAGTTCATGAAGAATGCCAATGCAAAAGGATTCGACAAGGACCAAAAGCAATCCAAATCTTCATAATTCAAGAGTCAAGATAAAGGGTAGAAGGATGCTAGGGATGGCAGTCAGTACACTGTTCCCTCAAGACCCAAGTGCTTTGGGTGTCAAGGCTTCAGTCACATGAAACAAGAGTGCCCTATGTATCTCAAGACCATTGGGAAGAGCAAGGCACTTGCTGTAACTTTGAGCGACACTGAGCCAGAGGATGATTCTTATAATGAGGATGATGGAATCCTAAATGCCTTCACTACCACTGTAAATCCTATTGAGGGGATTGTTGAAGATGTGGATAATCAAGAGGACTTAGTGGATTCTAAGTTCGAGAAAATGGATGATCAAGATGATATCTATACAGCCTATGAAAAGTTGTATAAGGTTTCTGTGAAGCATGAGAAACTATATAAGCTAACCACCAAGAAGCTGAGTGATGTGGAACTTGATCGAGAAGAGCTTTCCACAAAGTTTGATGAAGCAAATCAGACCATTGGAGCGCTGTGATTTGAGAACAACTTCTTGGATGAGTAGACCAAGAAACTTGAGGCAGAACTGTTCCAAGTTAGAGCTCAGTTGGAAAGGACTTCAAGTGCAAAGCTTGATGAGATGCTCAGCCTTCAGAAATCTGCTTCTAATTGAATCGGTTTTGGATATGATTTCTTTTCTCCTAATATTGCTTCTACTAGTACTACTTTTTTTGTTTCTCCTGCTAATAATATTGAATCTGAGAACAATGATGTGAATACTGTTTTGGCTAGTGAAAACATAGACAATGGTATATCTATCTTAGGAGCACCCACTAAGCTTGATAAGAAAGAGATTAAAAATTGTAGGGCTAAGAAGGGAAACATTCAAAAGCCTAAACAGAAGAAGCAACATCTTTGTCATCATTGTGGAGCGACTGGACATACTCGACCTAATTGCTATAAGTAGTTAGCCACTTAACAGGGCTACAGTATGATCTCATCGAGAAGACAGAATCAGTTTCCATCCTCCTTTGCTCCTCTTGGAGATCTACTCATAGCCCTGATGGTCCTTTCAAACTTAAACGGTTTCAATTCTTCCCCTTCACTGCCAGATCAAGGGTTTACTAAATGGAAGGGTTCCTCCAAAGTGTGGAAGGAAAAAGGCTCCAAGTGATTTAGTCACTTTCTCTCTCTCTCCCTTTTCTTGTTTTTGATTATGCATTACTTGTGTGTTTTTGCTTTTTGCTTTGAGTCAGTCTAGTTTTATGCTTTACTTTGTTTAACATATTTTTGTTTGTTTAGTTTCAATTTTTCTTTACTTCTTTTTTCATAAAAATAAAAATAAAATTGAAAAATCAGAAAAATACAAAAACAGTGTGTATCTGTGTACATTGGTACTTGTGTACCTTGAATGGCCATTGAAACAAATTTTTCTAAACTTTGTGTAATTTGTAGCTTAGATGAGCATCTTTATGCACAACTAAGCAAGTAAGCTTTGTGGCTCGTGTTTGTGATGAGTAAGATTAAGTAATCTCTTGTATTTAACACCCGTATCACTCTTTTTGACAGGAAGGACTAGAAAATCCTTAGAGAAAGGCTTAAATAACCATCTCATCACTGTTGCCCGTCAATCATGAAATGACATCTGTATGCTTCGGCATAGCAAAAGTGCAATGTCAAAAGCTTAACATAATTGGGTATTTCTTTTCTCTCTCTTATATGCCCATGCATGGTTTGCTTAAAAGAAAAGTATGCAAAGAAAAATAAAAGCAAAAATAATCAAAATGCTTTATATATAATTGCGAGTGTGTCTTCTAGGATATGTGGGAGTTATAAGATGTACCACGAAGGTGATAGTCCCCATCAAGCAGTTATGATTATGTGTGAGTTAAAGTGATTTTCTCATGTGTGTGTGTGTGTGTGTGTTTTGGATCTAAATGCTTGACATTTTTCTTGATAAGAAATGTTTTTAAGAGCTTAAAATGTTGTTTGGATCTTTGATTGAGTAGCATGTTTGATTGCATTCATGTTTGTGCTTTTCTCTTCTTTGAAAAACTGTTTTTAAGCAATCTCGATAGCTTCTCGATACCTCTTGACAGCTAGGCTATCTATCGAGCCTCTTGAGCTTCTTTTCTCGACAACTGTTATTGCAATTTCAATCCATCAAGGTTTTTGAGAATCAATCTTGATAGCTTCTAGATCCATCGAGGAAGTTTCTATATGCTCAATAGCTTCTCGATCCATCGTGGTCACATTGCTGTGGATACCTCTCAATAGCTCATTTTGGCAAATTTTAATTCTCGACACCTCTTGATCCATCAAGAAATTGGGATTTCTATATAAAGGGTCAATGCGATTTCCATAATTTAGCTAGTATAATGTTTAATTAATTAATTTAATTTGGTTTTGAAAAGTGGGTTTTTCAAAATTTGGGGTTTTTGGTTAAAACGCTTTTGTTCAGGTCAAATTGTGGGTAAATTTTGAAAAATTGAACAAGTTTTTGTGCATTAGAGCATGCATCATATGTGCATTCATTACACGCATCATATAGTCTGTCATTTGTTGATATACATTGTGCTCTAACCCTTTCTAATGTAGTCTACCCTTGGTTTTTATGTTTTCTTTTGTTGTGTTTTCCTTCCTATTCTTAGAGTCACGGTTATAAAACTAGAGCTAAGAAAAATGCTACCTCCTCCTCTTTTGATTTTCAAAATTCTAGATTTCAGTTTAGGTCTAATCAAGAAGCCTATGAGAAGTTGAACATTTTTAGGTCTGTTTAGGCTAAGAGGAAAGTTATCCTAGATAAGGTTAATCCTGAGATTTGTAGGAACTTTGAGAGTCGAGGTTGGTTACCTCTTCTGGAAGTTGAGCATCCTCCTCCAGCTGCTTTGATTAGAGAGTTTTATTCAAACCTCTCTATTCACTCCGATGATTCCAACATTCACTCTGTGAAGACTTGGATAAGGGGTAAAGAGTTTGTCATTACTCATGAGGTAGTGGCTTCAGCTCTTGATGTACGTTTGGTACAGCAGCCTGCATATCCTTACACAAAGTTTCCTCCCATTAATGACATTATGTCTCTTCTTACTAGTACTACCATTAGTTGGGGTACTAATCCTAGGATTACCAAACATGAGCTTACTGAGCTCAATTATTTATTTTTTAGGATTTCTTGTCATAACATCTGGCCTATTTCTCATATACATATCATTCCCATTGAGAGATGTGTGTTTTTGTACACTTTCATCACTGATGCTCCTATCAGCTTTCTTACTCTTTTCATTCGTTCTCTTGTCAAGGTTCATAGGAGTAGTGATAAGTCTCATGGTTTGTTTTTCCCGATTTTTATCCATAGGATTCTTCTAGATTTAGGTTTAAAGGACTTCCCCGCTTCAAAGCCTGTTCATATCATCGCTCCTATAGGTACCACCTTTCTTAGGCAAAGGGTTGCTCAGTTAAAGGCTAGCTCTAAACATCCTAGAGTCGAGTCATCTACAGGTGATGCATCTAGAAACCCTCCTACTGGCAATCCTCCAGCTGAGGAGTTTGTTGATCACGTTGCTGGAGACGTGTCTCACAGTTCATGTGGCACATGGACAGCTTTTGTTGGATTTGCTCAATAAGGTTGTGGCCTTACAAGCAGATTTAGCTGATGCTAGAGGTGATTCTCCATCGGCTTCACCCTTGGATTAGTCTTGATTGCCCTTTGGCAATATGTCACAAAAAAGGGGAGTACATAGGATAGGGGGAGATGAGATATTTTTGGTATAGATTGTATTTAGGGGTATATATGCTTTGATGATGTGATTTTATATGTTAGGGGGAGACGTTGCATTTTTATTTTTTACATGCTTTTTATGTTCTTGTTTTATTTGTGTTTATGTTCTTGTTTCACAAATTATGATACATTGGTTATGATTGATTTATATTATGAGGTTATTCATGGTATATGTCTTTTATTTTATGTTTTTTGAAAACAAGAAATTTATTTTGGTTTACTTGTATTTTCCACACATGCATTTATGGTTTGTTTAGTGTTTCAGGAACTTACAGGTTAATTCACTCGAAGTTGCTGTCTATTCTTGTAACTGATAGTTAGTAGTTATTTTGAATTGTAATTTGGGCAATAATGTATAGTTGGGAAATTTTTACTTTTAGCAGTTTATTTCGAGTAATGTGTTTTGCCACGGATTGCCAAAAGGGGAGATTGTTAGATTCTAAGACTTTAGGAACTAAATGTATTAGAAATTCATTTTTGTATATGTTGGCAAACCATGATCAAAACATTTAGTCTAGGTTTAGACTTGCTCAAAGTTTGGTTTAATGTAATTGTAGAATCAAGTAATTGCAAGAAATTACTATTCTATTTCTGCAAGGATTGATCAATTGAAGAATAGATTTGATCAATTGAGAATCGTGGATCAGGAATTCTCTGCAGAATTTTCAAACCAGCCCAAGCCCATATAAGGTGTAGGGTTAAGTATTTCACTCCAAGTATAAATGGAAAAACTCTAGCCACGTTTTTAGAGTTTTATTGAGTTATGTGTTAAGTCTCTTGTGAGATCTGAGAGGTGTTTACCTTCAAACACATATAGAGCTATCAAAATCAAGATTTGCATCAAGAACTTGATAGTGTTTTCAGTTGCTGCATAAAGAACTTTCAAGAAGATCTAAAACCTTTGAGAGGTATCTCAAAGTCACAAGTAGGAGAACTTATGGTTGCTGTAGATCAAGGAAAGAAGTAGTTCGTGGACTCGGAGTTGTCACGTAGTTGTGGTAGTAAGTTTTATACACAAGGTAGCAATAGGATGTTAGTGGTCTAAGTCTTCTTGTAAAAACTTCAATTCTTTCATAGTTGAAAAACATGAAAAGTGCATTTTGAACAAAAACTTAAAACATGAAAGCATAAAAGCACTTTCAAAAACATAAAAAATATTCAAAAATCTTTTTGGGTTTTGTAAGGTTGAATTTAATCAACCATTATGTTGACTTTATTCCATGCATATTTTCTTGTAATTCAACATTGAGAAACCCTGTATTTAGGTGGGAATCATGTAAGGGTAGTGTGTGAGAGAGTGTGAAGAAAAAACTCAAGAGTGTGCACTCAGCAAGGCCTCACGACTGGATCTCGCAGCTGGCAAGTCACCAAAAGAGGCACAAGTGTGAAGCATGCAGAGGAGCTGAAGAGTCACGCCAGCTGTTGCACTACAGGACAAAACTTCCAGCTGGCTAGGCCGTTATCTCGCGACTCAGTCAAGTTGCAAGGCCAAGTCGCCAGTTCACTCTGTTTGGAAAAACTAGCTCTTCGTATTCCATACACACCCTACTATATATAGACCATTATACCCACGTATTATAGAGAGCTTCCAGATAAAATTTTGAGAAAGAAACCCTAGAGAAAAAAAAAATTGACTCATCCACAATCTTCATCCTTGATTCTCCAAATTCCTCTACTCTCACCCTCTCCATTGTTACATCCTTGAGAGGTACATTTAGCCAAATCCTTTTCTCACCATATCCATATCTGTGAGAAGGTTATTTGGTGCTTGAGAAGTAGTTAGGAAGGGACCAATTGATATTGGTTGATGCTATGGGCTATAGTGGAATCCAGTAAGCTAGAGAAGACAAAGGTTCGGCGCAACCTCATTGGAGCAAGAAGCTTAGAGGGCTTAGGTACACTGGGTAGATTGGACTTGGAGGGTCTTCTGCTGTTCATGTATCCCAACTTCATTCTCTAGTGGATTATTTACCGTTTGGAGGGCGGCAGAGAGGTTTTACGCCGAGGACTTCGGTTTCCTCTTCCATAACACATCACTGTGTTGTCTTTGTGTTCGCATCTCTCTTCCCTTTATCTTTGCCATTTAATTTCTACTATGGATGTGATTTTATTTGGTTTAGATTATATTATCAATTATGTTTTAGCTTATTTACATTTTCCGCACATACATTGTTGTTAATAAGCTTGAATTGATAATTTGTAATTTGGGGTTCTAAACGTTCAAGTTGTTTTACACACATATTTGAACTTTCAGGTTTGATCAACAAGCATTTGAGTATACACATCACATTTGATTATGTACAATCACACAAATGAAATAAGCATTCATTGAACAAAAGTCTTGTGTGTTGTGTGTGATTATCAAATGTGGAAAAGTCCTTAGTCCAAAGTGAAGCTTCAATGATCAATTCAATCAAGTCATACACAATTGGTTCTAGGTCAAGAGGTCTATCTCAATTATAGAAATGAACATATATGACCTCCCACAAAGAAATGATTACATAACTTTGAAGCTTTTCATTTGGCTTCTTTACAATTCATAACATTTGATTATTTTTGAAAAATACATCTCATTTTGAGACTGGTGATTGAAATTTATGATATTTCAATTTTAAGCATAAGTCTTTGGCGTTTTGGGCACCATACATTTCAATACAAGTCGCTTTCCCTTTTTTCTAGTCAAATGCTAGTATGTGTGATGGCTTTTGCAGCTCATTATCTCTTTTCATTTTGAAATTTACATTTGTTGAGCTCTTTAAGCAAAAACATTAAAAAAATTTAAAAAAAAATTTTTTAAAAAAAATAGTGGGAAGATATATAGGCATAAGTCTATGCAAATATCAAAACCATCAAGATTATTAACCAATCATTCATGACAAGCTTGAAGATCGATTTACAACAATCACACATAGATTTCAAGATTTTTTCCACATGGATAGACGTGCATGCAAAACAAGCTAAGCTCGTAAATGCACTACGCCATTAGTATGAAGGTACTAGGCTAAACTCACATGTGATATACACAACACAAGCGATCAAACTTTTTAGAGATTTTTCAATTTTTATGGACTTTTGAATTTTTCAACACACTAAAAAACAGAACATGTAAAGTAAGATTAACACAAACAACAAGTACAAACAAACTTGAAAAGAAACATGCCAAAATGTGAAACATAAGCAAATAACCAAACAAAGTCACATCATATGGGAAGAATTGATGCATGGACATGGTAAAATGCATATGCATGTGTACCCTTCTTCACCCACATAGCACATGCGTTTGGGGTGATATCCCTAGAGGATTGGATACTGGAGCTGTGATTCTTAAACCTTTGACTGAAGCTTTCCAAACAAGAAGTGATGGTATCAATTATTTTTATCACATCACCAAACCCGGGATCGGCTTCTCGCCCTTTTGGCTGCTTGAAGTTCCAGTTCCCTTTTCCTTGTCTTTTGAGCCTTTGAGAATCCATTTTCTTTAATGCGTGAAGTTTATAGCAGTTAGGTCTGTGTGTCCTCTGACTCCACAATGGTGGTAGAAGTTTTGAACTTGAGGACCTCTTTGAGACTTTGGGAGAGACTTCCCTTTAGCCTTAGGTTTGGCCACAAATGGATTTTGAAGTTTTGTCAAAACCTTTTGAGCAGTTCCATTCGGCTTCTTCTCCACTTTTGCATTCTCAACACTTGGGGTTGCTACCATTGGTTCCACCATTGGTTCCATAGCTTTAATAAATTTCATCTCCTTGGACACATTGGCACATGAACTACTCTCTTTGGAATATCCCAAGCCATTTTTGTCAAAAAAAGGCTTTTGATGTGCAAGCACTTTGTCAAGTTTCTTGGAGACAACACACTCTACTTTGGCATTAGCTGAATCACCTCAAGCTCGAGAAACTTGATCTTGGAGTAGGCCTCAGTTAGTTCTCCATTCAGCACCTCAGCTTCACGCTTCGTTTCCTTGTACCTTACAAGTATGCTCTTGTAATCTTGTCCAGCTTTCTTCATTTTTCTAATGGCTGCTCTAGCCACTCTAGCATACTCTCCGGTTTTCTCAAGAAGAGAATTATACGAATCTTGCAGTTTCTTGGTTCCTTCATCTTTTTCATCTGATTCTTCCCCAATTCCCATAGACTCTACTTTGGTGTGCTTACCAAGTTCTTCCACTAAAAGGCTCAATTCTTCTAATGAGTCCACAGGTGCAATGGTCATGAATGCGGAGTAATTTGCTTCTCCGTCATAGCTTTCTTCCGAATCAAAGTTTGAACCATCTGAGTCACCGAGGGTAGTTGCAAAGACTTTACCCTTTGCCTTCAAATAGGTGGGACATTCCTTCTTCACATGCCTATGCCCTTTACACTCAAAGCACGTGACCATTTCAGATGGTGAGGAATCTCTTGAATCCTTCTTCTTGAAGTCTTTCTTAAACTTTGAGAATTTTCCCCTATCAAAAGACTTTCCATCTCTCTTGAACTTTAAGAACTTACGGAAGTTCTTAGCAAGGTATGCCACATCCTTTTCAACCTCATCCTCATCCGAGGAGTCTTAATCTTCCAATCTCTCATTTACGATCTTGAGAGTAAGAGATTTGCTCTTCCTTTGAGATGGTAAAGACAGCTCATAGGTTTAAAGAGAACCGATGAGTTCTTAGATCTTAATCTCATCAAGGTCTTTGCTTTCTTCAATGGCAGTAACCTTTGCACGGAAACTCTCTGGTAATGATCTTAGAATCTTCCTCACAATCTTTGAGTCCTCTGTCTTTTCACCCAAATTGAATTTCCCAATCACCACTTCATTTAACTTCCCATAAAATGAGTCGAATGACTAGTCTTCACTCATTTTCAACTCCTCGAAGCGTGTGGTAAGCATTTGCAACTTGGTGTCCTTCACCTTTTTGGTGCCTTCATAGGTTGTCTTCAAGATTTGTCATGCCTCCTTGGCAATTGTGACATGAGAGATCCTGTGAAATTCTTCAGGGGAAACACCACAGAAAATAGCTTTTAAAGACTTACTATTAGCATTAGCTGCCACAAGAGCTGCCTTATCACATGTGGATTTGGCGGCCTCCAACCTAGTCCATCCTATCTCGACAACATCCCAAATGCTATCATAAATAGAACATAGAAATGCCCTCATACGGACTTCCCAAAAAGCATAATTGCTTCCATCAAAGTATGTAGGAGTACCCCCTAAGCTTGATAAGAAAGAGATTAAAACCCTAGGGCTAAGAAGGGAAACACTTAAAAGCCTAAACAGAAGAAGTAGCATCTTTGTCATCACTATGGAGCAACTGGACATACTCGACCTAATTGCTATAAGTGGTTAGCCACTCAACAGAGCAACAATATGATCTCATCAGGAAACCATAGTCAGTTTCCATCCTCCTTTTCTCCTCTTGGAGATCTACTCAAAGCCCTCATGTTCCTTTCGAACTTGAACGGTTTCAATTCTACCCCCTCACCACCGGATCAAGGATTTGCTAAATAGAAAGGCACTTCCAAGGTTTGGAAGGAAAGAGACTCTAAGTGATTTAGTCACACACACACTCTCTCTCTCTCTCTCTCTCTCTCTATCTCTCCTTTCTTATTTTTGAGTATGCATTACTTGTGTGCTTTGCTTTCTTGCTTTGAGTCAATCTAGTTTATGCTTTGTTTTGTTTAACAAGTTTGTGTGTGTGTGTGTGTGTGTGTGTATTTTTTTCTTTTAGTTGTGCCTTATTTTTTTTTTTCATAAAAATAAAAATTAAAATTAAAAAATCAGAAAAATACAAAAATAGTATGTGTTTGTGTACATTGGTACTTGTGTACCTTGGATGGCCATTGAAATAAAGTTTTCTAAACTTTGTGTCATTCATAGCTTAGATGAGCATCTCTATGCACAACTAAGTAAGTGAGCTTTGTGGCTCGTGTTTGTGATGAGTAAGATTAAGTAATCTCTTATACTTAACACTCATATCACTCTTTTTGGCGGGAAGGACTAGAAAATCCTAAGAGAAAGGCATAAATAACCATCTCACCACTTTTGCCTGCCAATCATCGACTAACATCTGTATGCTTCAGCATAGCAAAAGTGCAATGTCATAAGCTTAATATAATTGGGTATTTCTTTTCTCTCTTTTATGTGCCCATGCATGGTTTGCTTAAAAGAAAAGTATGCAAAGCAAAATAAAAGCAAAAAGAATCAAAATGCTTTATATATGATTGCAAGCATGTCTTCTAGGAGATGTGGGAGTTATAAGATGTACCTTGAAGGTGATAGTCCCCATCAAGCAGTTATGATTGTGTGTGAGTTAAAATGATTTTCTCATATCTCAAATCGTCAAAACATGTAAACACTTATGCAATCTTGCGATATTTTTCGCACATAACGCGCAATATTCTTTGCTACTCTTAATACATGTCCAGGTACAATGTGATTTGGCCATCACAAAGAATACATGTATTAATGTATGCTCACTAAACTGTCTTAACTTGTTTTTGAAATATAAAATTGGTTAGACTTGTTTAGTGTGTGTTTATGTGTGTTTTGGATCTAAATGCTTGAAATTTTTCTTGATGAGAGATGTTTTTGAGAGCTTAAAATGTTGTTTGGATCTTTGGTTAAGTAACATGTTTGATTGCATTCATGTATGTGTTTTTCTCTTCTTTGAAAAACTGTTTTAAGCAATCTCGATAGCTGCTGGACACCTCTCAACAGCTAGGCTATCTATCGAGCCTCTTGAGCTTCTTTTCTCGATAGCTGTTATCGCAATCTTGATCCATTGAGATTCTTGAGATTCAATCTCGATAGCTTCTCGACAGCTTCTCGATCCATCGAGGAAGTTTTCGTATGCTCGATAGCTTCTTGATCTATTGAGGTCACCTTGCTGTGGACACCTCTCAATAGCTGCTCGACAGCTCATTCTGGCAAATTTTAATTCTCGATAGCTCTCGACACCTCTTGAACCATCGAGAAACTGATGTTTATATGTATAGTTTCAGTGTATTTTTTCTTCATTTCTCCTTAATCTCTCTCGACAATTTTTGTCTCTCAACCTCCTCAAACTCATCTCTCACTCTCTCTAAAACTCAATCCCATAAGTTTTTCGGCCTCAAGATCATTTCTTCATCTGGTATGATCTTATTTTCTCTATTCTTATTATGCATTTCACGCTTTTTGACCTAACTTTTTGGGATTTCGTGAAAATTTTGGGGTTTTTCAAAATTGATGAGTTTTTTACAAAATTTTTTGGTTGGTTTTTGTCTAAATGATTTTAAATCATCATGCATTGCATCCCATGTGCATTTTAACTATGACTCATGCATTTTAGATGTGTGATTATTATGTTGAAATGATGTGTACTGGTAGGTTTAGATTGGACTAAGCCCATGATGCTTTTACTATTGCATATCACATGCTCATGTATTTTTCATGCATACATACCTTCATTTCTTTATATTCTTATATTGAACTATTTGGTTCTTTTCTGTTTGTCTCTTTCTCTCTCTCTCTTTCTTTCGTTAGTTGCTTTATGGCACCTAAACGAAAATCTACTCCATCCTGGAACCCTTCTCATTCCAGGGCATCTTTCTTTTATTCTACCCCCTCTCACGTCAAGTTCCGTGATGAGAAGGCCCATACGGACTTCCTGGAGAACTTTTTATGATGCGGCATTCATTCGGAATGCTAAGTCATTTTATCAGACTTTTCCAATACTAACCTTCCCACTGTCATCTACAGTAGGGGTTGGAAGTCACTGTGTGGCATCCCGATCACCTGTCCTTCTGTGATCATACAGGAGTTTTACTCCAACATGCATAGATTCAACTATTTTGTACCTCTTTTTATCACTCGCGTTCGAGGTACGCGCATCGTAGTCACCCCAAGTATTGTATCTGAGGTGCTACATGTTCCTAGGGTAGTGCATCCTTACTACCCTGGCTGCGATCATCTTAAGACTGTGTCTAAAGACGAACTCTTGTCTCTCTTTTGTGAGACAACTTCTTCTTGGGGTAATAGTCAAAACATTCATTGCTCGGGCTTTGTAAAAGGTCCGAGGTTCCTTAACATGGTGATGACATTTGTTCTTCATCCTTTGTCTCACTATAACTCTATCATAGAGCCTCGTGCTCGATTTTTGTTATCCCTCCTTGAGAGGCTTACCATAGATTTTCCTTTTCATTTCATACTCTCCCTTATAGATGTCTATAAGGATACAATGACCCGTGAAAGCTCATTTTTCCTTCAGCTATCACGTTGATTCTCCACCATTTTTCTGTATCCTATCCCAGGTCTTCTCATTTTTCTGTCATGTGCGCTATAGACACTGCTACCGTTAGACGAAGCAAGGCCCAGCTTCGATCAAAGTGGCCACGGATCGAGACAGTGACTCCTCCAGCTTCTTCCGCTCCTTCTTCAGTAGGTGGAGTGACTCTCGAGGCCATCATGGCACAGCTTATGTGCATGATGCTCGCCTTGACACTCTTAGTGATGAGTTGTGTCAGGCGAACACCCGTGTTGGTCGTATCGCACGACGACAAGCTATCATAGGTGGTTTCACTGCTTCTTCTTCTCCATCCGCACTGACTTCAAAGGATGAGAGTGATGATGGCTCCGGTAGTGATGATGATGCTGAGGATGAGGATGCTAGCTCTTCCAGCGACGATGAGATGACTGCTTGAGTTACTTTCCCTTTGTCATTTGTGACAAAAATGGAGAGTAGTTTTGGGTATGAGAGTAGTCAAGTACATAGGAGGAGAGTTAGCATAGGAGATTTTTGTTAGGGAGAGTGTTTTTTTTTTTTTTTTTCTTTTTGAGGGATGTAGTGAGGACTTATGTTTTTTCTTTTTCTTTTCTTCCTTTATAGATACATTGTTCTCACTTTATGATAGAAAACCTTGTACTTATTTTGAGTTATATATATGATGAGGTTGTTATTACATTTCTTTCACTTATCTTTTCATGTGTTGTTTCTTTTCTCTCTTTATGCGCATGCTTCTTATATATTGTATGCAATCTTTTATTTTTGTTTCACACTAAGATGTTGTGATGATTTTTGTTTAAAGTGTATCAAAAATACAGGTTGTCAAAGTCTTCTTGCCATAAACTCTCTTCTTACAAAGTTTTTCAAGACTTTGTGTTGGGATATATTTTATTATATTTAGCAAGTGAGTATGAGTTGAGTGATTTATGAATTCTCTTGTTTGTTCATTTGTTTGTTGTGGTTTTGTCATGGATTGCCAAAGGGGGAGATTGTTAGGACATATGTGATTCATGTTAGAAACATATGTCAATATAGAATTGGCTAATCCTTTGACAAAACGCACTTTACTTGTAATTGGGTAGATCTAGGAGTGTTTAATACTTCAAGTTCAAGTGTTAAAGCCACACAAATCTGTCCAAGAATCAAGTGAAGAAGTGCTAGATTTTAAAGCACGACAGCTAGCTCGACAAATAGCATCTATTGAGGTTTAAAAGGCTGCTTAAGCCCGATGCTTAACAGCTGGTCGATAGATAGGGCATCTATTGAGATTTATGAATAATAGATTTCTAGTTTTGATTTTCATCCAATCCGTGTATACATGTTTAGGCTTTCTTTTCTCACATACCTAAACAAATATAAGGATTATTTTAAAAGCCGTCATAGTTGATGCAAGTGAGTGCAACTTGATGCAAAGGTTTTTCACAAGCATATTGTGACCGAAGACAATTTTCCCTAGCTCATCTTTCTCTTCAAGAAACTACTATGTTTGTACGTTGTAGGGTTTTGTAACCAAGGAGTTTCGTGATCTTTATTGTGGTGATGAACTGAAGAACTTTGCAACTAACATACTTCTCAAGTTGGTAGTTAGTCACATACTTGGATCTGTGCATCGATTTGTTAGTCACGTACTGGGAGCTATGCATTGAAAATGAGAAATTGTCATTACAGAACAAGTCCAATTGGGTATTGGGGTAAGGGTTCAACTGTAGGTTGGTATAAGGTACTAGGATTCCTTTACTCGTAACTGCTTGTTGTGATAATAGTGGATTCTCGGTAGTGGTGACCTTAAAATCACCTGGTGAGATTTTTGCCTTAGAGGTTTTCCCCATTCGTAAACAAATCACTGTGTCAACCTTATTTTCTATTGCATATTAATTTAGTTGGTGATTTTTTTTTTGTGCTACCACGCTTATTGCATGTTAATTAACTTAATTAATTCACTTGGCTAATTAATTGGTTAATTTATCACAAGGGGTCAATACATTCTTGGCCTATCAGAAAGAATCTCAGAATGATATGGAAACCAAATAAAAGTGTCTAGATAAACGAGGTGGAAGACGAGATTTATCTAGTGGAGTTTGGGGATGGGAGGGACAAGAAGAGAATTATAGAGATGCGTCCTTGGACTTTTGAGAAGTTTCTGATCCTGTTGAAGGAATTTGAGGGTGAGCATGTTCCTAAGGATATTTCATTGTGGCAGTCTTCGTTTTGGGTGCAGATACACAATCTCCCCCTAAAGAGTAGAACCAAAGAAATGGGGTGGGCGATAAGAACGAAGTTAGGTGAGGTCATGGACGTCGACATATTAGAATCCGAGGTTAACTAGGGAAAGTTTTTACAGGTAAGGGTGTAGATTGACGTCACAAAGAAACTGGTGAGAGGGAAAAGGATTATTATTCGTACGGGGCGGGGGGGGGGGGGGCAATGTTGGATAATGTTCAAATACGAGCTGGAAAAGGATTATTATTCGTACGGGGCGGGGGGGGGGGGAGCAATGTTGGATAATGTTCAAATACGAGCGGCTCCCAAACTTTTGTTATAGGTGCGACCAACTCAGCCATGGGGTAAGGGAATGCAAAGAAGGGAATGGTACAGACGATCAAACAGAGCTTAACAACCTCCAGTATAGGGCCTGGTTGCGAGGCGAGGCACAGAGGAGAAGTGGGGGAGAGTTTACAAAGCTTGGACAGGAGAAAGTAAGGTTCGGTAAGGGAGGGTTGGTGCACAAACCGGAGGGAAGGCAAGCATCGTCGAAACATACGACGGATGAAAGAAGTGGGGCAGGAAAAGAGCCCTAGTCAACGGCACCACTCCTGGAGGTTTATGTCTAGAAGAATGAGACAAAAAAAGGGGATCAGGACTGCCAGGCTCGATGGGGCGATCATGAGATTGGCAAGGGAGGTTGCCTCGATGAGCAGCCAAGAGGAATCCTTCCTTTCTCAGGTAAGGAAAAATTTGAAAGGGATGGGGCTCAAAAACCATCAAAGGATAAGATGCAGTGGGAGACAGGGACTTGTCATGGGGAAGAGAAACAATTCGAGTTTCGGATGGTGCCAAGTTTTGAAGGAGAAAAGGAATTAGGTGAGCCAAAGAGTGTGGACTGTGGGTCAGGCCCAATGGCTCTTTGTTATAACGAGTAGATGGGTTGGGTTGCGGATAACTTGGGCCCTAAGAGCGGGCACTGGAAGAGGCTCGCTAGAGCAGCCCGTGGTGATAACTCAGATAAGGAAAAGGGCCCAACGTTGAAGAAGAGAGTAAACTCTACACCCTTTCAAGAGTTGGAACCAAACACCCTTGATCAGAAAAGAAAGAAATTCCTAAACCAAAACAAACCACACAGACAAAACACTTCTACGGATGGCGGTGAGGCGGTGGCTGCGGAGCAGCACCGTCGAGCCCAATGAGTGTGTTTGCATGGAACTATCGGAGTTTAGGGTCACCCCTGGCAATCTGGCTACTCACCGATGAAGTGAAGTGAAAAAACTCGATGTTGATTTTCCTTATGGAAACCAAGGCAAGGGTGAATCGGATGAAAGGTTTATAGCAAAAATTGGAGTTAACACAAGGAATTTCGGTGTCAAGTGATGGTCGAAGTGGCATATTGGCTATGCTCTGGCGTGAGGGTGTGGTGGTGAGCTTTAAGAGTTGCACAAACTCCCATATCGATATGGTGGTGTACGGTGAAAGAGGGGCGAATCCGTGGAGGAAGAGGGGCTTCTACGGTCACCTCGAAGCTAGCAAAAGGTATATTTCTAGGGAACTTATTGTGGCTTTGAAAAATCAATGTGATATGCCTTGGGTGGTATTCAGTGATTTCATCGAAATTACACACTCTGATGAAAAACTGGGATGGTTGGATCAGGATGCGTATTAAATTCCAAATTTCAGAGATTGCTTGAGTTCATGTGGGATGCTTGATCTGGTTTTATGGGGCAATGGTTTACTTGGTGCAGTGGGAGGTATAGGGAGCAAAGGACTTTGGTTAGACTTGATAGGATGGTGGCAAACGAGAGTTGGATTGAGCAAATCCCAAAGGCATAGGTTAATCACGTCTCCATGGCAGCCTCGGATCATTGCTTGCTTGCTCTGCCTCTTTGGAAGAGAAGTCCCTCAAAGCCGATGAGTAGGAGGTTTGTTTTTGAGGCTATGTGGGTGAGGGATGAAAGGTGCAAAGAGTCTTTGGGAATGTGAAGACAAGGTTAAAAATTTTGAAGGAGCGTCTTCAATCTTTAGAGGCACAGAATCTGCTCACTAAGATAGCTAGCGAAATCCAAGGATTGAAGAAAGAAATTAATGAGACCTTAAGAAGAGAGGAGGTGATATGGAATCAAAGGTCAAAGGCGCTCTGGTTGAAGTGTGGGGACAAGAACACCAAGTTTTTTCACACGGTAGCATCCCAAAGACGAAGTAGAAATAAGATTAAAGGGCTTACTGATGAGGATGTTCGATATGCAAGTTAGGAAGGTATCGAGAGTGTGATATTAGGGTACTTCTCAAGCATCTACAATACTAACCATCCTACCTCCTTTGATGTAAGCTTAGGTGTAGTGTCTCCTTGGGTCACTTAGGAAATGAATTGCGAATTAATGAGTGCACTCAGGGAAGAAGTGATTAGATTGGTAATAAATTAGATGCACCCGACCAAAGCCCTTGGCCCCGATGGTATGTCACTCATTTTCTTCCAGAAGTATTGGGATGTGGTAGGCTAGTCTGTATTAAATTGTGTCAACCAAATTCTGAATATGGGTGTGATGCCTACGGGCTTAAATGAAACTTATATCTGCCTAATTCCGAAAGTTAATTGCCCACAAAAAATTATTGAATTCTGACCAAACAATTTGTGTAGTGTCATTTATAAAATTGTATCCAAAGTCGTTGCAAACAGGTTAAAGAAGATCCTACCAGCTGTGATAGATTAGTTTTAGAGCGAGTTTGTCTCGGCGAGGCAGATCACGGATAATGTGTTAGTGGTGTTCGAGACAATGCATTGTATAGATCAAAGGAGAAAAGGAAAAAAAGGACTAATGGCTATTAAGCTCTGTTAGGACATATATGTTTTAACTTGTTTAAGAACATATGTCACTTAGTTATGTATATTGGCTAATCCTTTGACAAAACACACTTTGCTTGTAATTGGGTAGTTCTAGGTGTTTTTAATACTTCAAGAAACAATGTTTCAAGGTCAAGTGTTGAATTCATCAAGTCTGTCCAAGAGAAAGCAAGTTGAAGTGCAAAATTTATAAAGCTCGACACCTCTCGACAGCTACCTCGACACCTGCTATCTGTCGAGATTTAAAAAGTCAAATTTTCAATCTGATTTTCTTGGGATCCGTGAATATGTTTTTGGGCCCTCTTTTCTTCTAACCCTAAACATATAAAAGGATTATTTTAAGAGCCGTTTTGTGTGACACAAGTTGCATTATCATTGAGCAATCTCTGTTTAAGCAAATTGTGATCAACAGACGAAGTTCTTGACCTAGTTCATCTTCCATCAAGAAGTTGCTATGTATTTGCACCATAGGGTTTTGTAACCAAGCATCTTCCTGCTATTCATCAGAAAGGATGATCTGAAGAACTTTGCAGCCAACCATTCTTCATCAGTTGGTGTTCTGAAGTCGCGTACTTGGATCCGCGCATTGGTTAGTCACGTACTTGGGAGCCGTGCATCAAAGGTGGAGACTGTCACTAACGTACTTGTTGTTCAACATATTTGATATATTTGAACTGTGTTGGGTCTTTTCTGATTGTCTCCCTCTCTATCTTTTTCTCATTCTTTTACGTTAGTCGTGTCTATGGCACCCAAACGTAAATCTACTCCTGCTCGGAACCCTCTGCGTTCTGGAGCTTCTACTTCTTCAGATACTACTCCTTTTAACATTCGGTTCCGTGATGGAGATACTCATAAGGCATTTTCGGAGAACTTTTCTAAACGAGGTGTTCATTCGGAACGCCACGTTATTCTGGCGGACTTCGCCATACTGACCTTCCCTCTGTCATTAACAGTAGGGGATGGGGGTCACTATGTGACATCCCGGTCACTTGCCCTCTCGTGCTGATACAGGAGTTCTACTCCAACATGCACAGGATTGATCTTTCAGTACCTCATTTTGTTACTCGCGTTCGAGGTATGCACATTCCTGTCACACCGCAACTTGTTGCGGATGTACTTAGAGTACCTAGGATAGAGTTTCCAGATTACCCCTCTTGTGAGCGTCTGAGGACTGTGTCCAAAGATGAGCTCATCTCTGCTTTTTGTGAGCGCCCTGCTAATTGGGGTGAGCATCAGTTCACATCATGTAGGCCTTTTGCTAAAGGTCCTAGATTCATTAACATGGTGATGACTTTTGTTCTCCATCCTCTTTCTCACTATAACTCTATCACAGAGCCTCGTGCTCGATTTTTGCTTTCTTGCTTGAGCATCTTACTATAGACTTCCCTTCTCACTTCATCCAATCTATCATAGAGGTCTATCTTGATTCGGGTCCGTGATAAGCTCTCTTTCCTTCTGCTATCACGCGGATTCTACGCCACTTTTCTGTTCCCTTTCCTGTGTCCGACCACTTCACACACATATCTGCCATAGACGCCGCTACCGTAAAACGTAGTGAGGCGCAGTTCAGGTCGAGACAGCCAGGTGCCACTCCTCCCTCCCGTTCGGCGCCATCTAGATCCACTCCTTCTACATCTGCTCCTTCTTCCTCTTCGAGGATGTCTCCCTTGGTAATATTATGGCGCAGCTGCAGCGCATGGACACTCGTCTTGATACACTCTCTGCTGAGTTTATCAGGTGAATGTTCGTGTGGGTCGTATTGCACGACGGCAGGCGATCATGGGTAGATTTGCTCCAGAGGCTACTCCTTACCATCTACTCCACAGCGTCAGAGTCTGAGGATGATGAGGATGATGATGATGATGATGATGATGGGATGCTAGCTCTGCCAATGAGATGTCTACATGACACTCTACCCTTTGTCACTCGTGACAAAAAGGGGAGTAGTTTTGGGCTATGAGAGTAGTCATCTTAGGGGGAGAGTTAGTATATAGGGACATTTTTGATAGGGGGATTGTTATCATATTTTTGAGGGATGTAGTGAGGCTATATGTATTTTTTTCTTATCTCTTAGATACATTGGTCTTGTATATGAGGTCCTTTGACCATTTTTACATACATTGTACTTATCTTATCTCTTATATATGTTGATGTATGTTTCTTTCACCTCTCTCTTCATGTGTTGTTTCTTTTCTATCTTTATACACATGTTCTTTATACTGTATGCAATTTATTTATTTCTGTTTCACACAAGATGCCTTGATGAGTTTTGTTTAAGTGTTTCAGAAATACAGGTTGTCAAAGTCTACTTACCATAAGCTCTCTTCTTGCAAAGTTTTTCAAGAGTTTGTGTTAGGATAGATTTTATTGTATTCAACAAGTGAATATGAGTTGAGTGATTTATGACTTCTCTCATATGCTCATTTGTTTATTGTGGTTTTGTCACGGATTGCCAAAGGGGGAGATGAAGCAGAGCTGTTTCAAGTCAGAGCTCAACTAGAGAGGACTTCAAGTGCAAAGCTTGATGAGATGCTTAGCAATCAGAAATCTGCTTCGGATCGAACTGGTTTGGGGTATGGTATTTCTTTCTCAAATATTGCTTCTACTAGCAATACTATTTTTGTTCCTCCTGCTAATAATACTGAAATTGAGAATACTGATGTCAAAACTGAATTAGCTAGTGAGAACTTAGACAAGGGTAAATCTATCTTAGGAGCACCCCCTAAGCAAGATAAGAAAGATAATAAAAACCCTAGGGCTAAGAGGCTAACTCTCAAAAGCCTAAACTAAAGAAGCAGCATCTCTGTCATCATTGTGGAGCTGCCGGTCATACTAGACCAAATTGCTATAAGTGGTTAGCCACTCAACAGAGCAATGGCGTGATAGCATTTGGAAACCATAATCAGCTTCAATCCTCTCTTGCTCCTCTTGGAGATCTTCTAAAAGCCCTCATGTTCCTTTCGAACTTGAACGAGTTAAATTCTTCCCCCTCACCGCCGGTTCAAGAATTCAATCAAAGGAAAGGCTTTTCCAAGGTGTGGAAGAAAAAGAACTTTAAGTGATTTCATCACTTCTTTTTCCTTTTTTTGTTTTTCTTTGTTTTGCATTGCTTGTGTGTTTTGTTTTTCTGCTGAGTCAGTCTAGTTTTTACATTATTTTGTTTAACATGTTTTGTGTGTTTACTTTCAGTTTTGTTTATTTTGTTTTTTAAAAAAAAAAATTGAAAAATCAGAAAAATACAAAAACAGTGTGTGTTATGTATACTTTGGTACATGTGTACCTTGAATGGCCAATGAAACAAAGTTTTCTAAACTTTGTATCTCTTATAGCTTAGATGAGCATCTCTATGCATAACTAAGCAAGTGAGCTTTGTGGCTCTTGTTTGTGATGAGTAAGATTAGGTTATCTCTTAAAACTTAACACTCATATCACTCTTTTTGACAGGTAGGACTAGAAAATTCTAAGAGAAAGGCATAAATAACCATCTCACCACTAGTGCTCGCCAATCATAATATGACACCTGTATGCTTCGGCATAGCAAAAGTGCAGTGTCAAAGACATTCGTAGGCTTCGGCATAGCAAAAGTGCGATGTCAAATGCTTAACATCTTGGGTATTTCTTTTCTCTCTTGTATATACCCATGTATGATATGCTAAAATAAAAGAAAATATGCAAAGAAAATAAAAAGCAAAAAGATTAAAAATGCTTTATATATGGTTGCAAGCGTGTATTCTAGGAGATATGGGAGTTATAGGATGTACCTCAAAGGTGATAGTCTCCATCAAACAGTTATGATTGTGTGTGAGTTAAAAGTTATTTTCTCATATCTCAGATCGTCATAACATTTATACACATATGCAATCTTGCGATGTCTTTCACACACAACACGCAATATTCTTTGCTACTTTTGATACATGTGCAGGTACAATGTGATTTGGCCATCACAAAGGTTTTACATGTGCAAATGTATGCTCACTAAACTGTCACAACTTGTTTTTGAAATATAAAATTGGTTAGACTTGTTTAGTGTGTGTGTGTGTTTTGCATGATCCTTGTGCTTATTTTCTTGTTGAAAGATGTTTTTGAGAGGTTTATATGTTGAATGGATCTTTGGTTGAGATGTGTGTTGGATTCGTTCATGTCTGTGTTTTTCCTTCCTCGAAAAACTGGTTTTTACTGTGGGCTCGACACCTCCCTCAACACCTCCTCGATACCTATCATCTGTCGAGTTTCTCAAGTTGTTTCTTATCGCAATCTCGACACCTCTTCGACACCTAATGGATCGATCGAGAAAGTCTCTGTCCCCTCGATAGATTCTCGACACCTGATGGATCGATCGAGATTCACTTATGTTGTTTGAGTCTTCTTTCTCGACACCTGTCTCGATACCTTGTGGATCGATCGAGATTTCTTCTGTCCTTTCGACAGCTTCTCGATACCTTGTCGATCGATCGAGCTTCTTGATTCTGCATTTGGCCTTGATCCTCGATACCTCTCGACACCTCAGCTGTCGAGAATTACTGAGGTGCCTATTTAAGTGCAGATCGCGATTTTTCCTCATTTCTCTCGATCTCACTCGATCTGTCCGTGGCTTTTCATCTTCCAGATTTGATTTTCTCACTCAATCTTCAACCCCACTTGGATCTTGCTCATTCCTTGCTTCAATCTCTTGGTAAGATCACTTTTCCCTTCCTTTTTCATGCATTTCATGTTTGAAAACCTAATTTTTGGGATTTTTTATAAAAATTTGGGGCTTTTCAAAATTGTTGAGTTTTTCTTCAAATTTTGGGTTGGGTTTGCACTTAGATGATTTCAAAATGTCATACATTGCATTTCATATGCATTATATTGATATTTACATGCATTTAGATGTGTGCTTTATGATTGTGTGCTACTAGGATTGGATTGGGCTGAGCCCATGATGTTTTTTCCTTTGCATGTCACATGCTCATGCATTCCCATGCATACGTACTTGTTGTTCAACATATTTGATATATTTGAACTGTGTTGGGTCTTTTCTGATTGTCTCCCTCTCTATCTTTTTCTCATTCTTTTACGTTAGTCGTGTCTATGGCACCCAAACATAAATCTACTCCTGCTCGAAACCCTCTGCGTTCTGGAGCTTCTACTTCTTCAGATACTACTCCTTTTAACATTCGGTTCCGTGATGGAGATACTCATAAGGCATTTTCGGAGAACTTTTCTAAACGAGGTGTTCATTCGGAACGCCACGTTATTCTGGCGGACTTCGCCAATACTGACCTTCCCTCTGTCATTAACAGTAGGGGATGGGGGTCACTATGTGACATCCCGGTCACTTGCCCTCTCGTGCTGATACAGGAGTTCTACTCCAACATGCACAGGATTGATCTTTCAGTACCTCATTTTGTTACTCGCGTTCGAGGTATGCACATTCCTGTCACACCGCAACTTGTTGCGGATGTACTTAGAGTACCTAGGATAGAGTTTCCAGATTACCCCTCTTGTGAGCGTCTGAGGACTGTGTCCAAAGATGAGCTCATCTCTACTTTTTGTGAGCGCCCTGCTAATTGGGGTGAGCATCAGTTCACATCATGTAGGCCTTTTGCTAAAGGTCCTAGATTCATTAACATGGTGATGACTTTTGTTCTCCATCCTCTTTCTCACTATAACTCTATCACAGAGCCTCGTGCTCGATTTTTGCTTTCTCTGCTTGAGCATCTTACTATAGACTTCCCTTCTCACTTCATCCAATCTATCATAGAGGTCTATCTTGATTCGGTGTCCTGTGATAAGCTCGTCTTTCCTTCTGCTATCACGCGGATTCTACGCCACTTTTCTGTTCCCTTTCCTGTGTCCGACCACTTCACACACATATCTGCCATAGACGCCGCTACCGTAAAACGTAGTGAGGCGCAGTTCAGGTCGAGACAGCCAGGTGCCACTCCTCCCTCCCGTTCGGCGCCATCTAGATCCACTCCTTCTACATCTGCTCCTTCTTCCTCTTCGAGTGATGTCTCCCTTGGTAATATTATGGCGCAGCTGCAGCGCATGGACACTCGTCTTGATACACTCTCTGCTGAGTTATATCAGGTGAATGTTCGTGTGGGTCGTATTGCACGACGGCAGGCGATCATGGGTAGATTTGCTCCAGAGGCTACTCCTTTACCATCTACTCCAACAGCGTCAGAGTCTGAGGATGATGAGGATGATGATGATGATGATGATGATGGGGATGCTAGCTCTGCCAATGAGATGTCTACATGACACTCTACCCTTTGTCACTCGTGACAAAAAGGGGGAGTAGTTTTGGGCTATGAGAGTAGTCATCTTAGGGGGAGAGTTAGTATATAGGGACATTTTTGATAGGGGGATTGTTATCATATTTTTGAGGGATGTAGTGAGGCTATATGTATTTTTTTCTTATCTCTTAGATACATTGGTCTTGTATATGAGGTCCTTTGACCATTTTTTACATACATTGTACTTATCTTATCTCTTATATATGTTGATGTATGTTTCTTTCACCTCTCTCTTCATGTGTTGTTTCTTTTCTATCTTTATACACATGTTCTTTATACTCGTATGCAATTTATTTATTTCTGTTTCACACAAGATGCCTTGATGAGTTTTGTTTAATGTGTTTCAGAAATACAGGTTGTCAAAGTCTACTTACCATAAGCTCTCTTCTTGCAAAGTTTTTCAAGAGTTTGTGTTAGGATAGATTTTATTGTATTCAACAAGTGAATATGAGTTGAGTGATTTATGACTTCTCTCATATGCTCATTTGTTTATTGTGGTTTTGTCACGGATTGCCAAAGGGGGAGATTGTTAGGACATATATGTTTTAACTTGTTTAAGAACATGTGTCACTTAGTTATGTATATTGGCTAATCCTTTGACAAAACGCATTTTGCTTGTAATTGGATAGTTCTAGGTGTTTTTAATACTTCAAGAAACAATGTTTCAAGGTCAAGTGTTGAAGTCATCAAGTCTGTCCAAGAGAAAGCAAGTTGAAGTGCAAAATTTATAAAGCTCGACACCTCTCGACAGCTACCTCGACACCTGCTATCTGTCGAGATTTAAAAAGTCAGATTTTCAATCTGATTTTCTTGGGATCCATGAATATGTTTTTGGGCCCTCTTTTCTTCTAACCCTAAACATATAAAATGATTATTTTAAGAGCCATTTTGTGTGACACAAGTTGCATTATCATTGAGCAATCTCTATTTAAGCAAATTGTGATCAACAGAAGAAGTTCTTGACCTAGTTCATCTTCCATCAAGAAGTTGTTGTGTATTTGCACCATAGGGTTTTGTAACCAAGCATCTTCCTACTATTCAGCAGAATGGATGATCTGAAGAACTTTGCAGCCAACCATTCTTCATCAGTTGGTGTTCTAAAGTCGCGTACTTGGATCCGCGCATTGGTTAGTCACGTACTTCGGAGCCGTGCATCAAAGGTGGAGACTGTCACTACAGATCAAGTCCAATTGGGTATTGGGGTAAGGGTTCAACTGTAGGTTGGTAAGGTACTTGAGATTCCTTTACTTGTAACCGCTTGATTTGATAATAGTGGAGTTTCGGGAGTGGTGACCTGAAAATCACCCGGTGGGGTTTTTGCCATTAGGGTTTTCCCCATTCGTAAACAAATCATCGTGTTATTTATTTTCCGCTGCATTTTTAGTTGATTGGTGATTTGTTTGTGCTTCCATAAAATTGCATGATTAATTGATTAATTAATTACTTGGCTAAATTAATTAATTAAGGTTAATCACAAGGGGTCATTCAGATTGTGATCTATCAAGCTCGATATGAGCAAAGCCTACGATAGGGTTGAGTGGGCCTTTTTGGAGGCGATAATGCAAAGGTTGGGTTTTCAAGAGAGGTGGATCAAGCTGATTATGATGTGTGTGTCCACAGTTTCCTACTCGGTTTTAATCAACAGAGAACTAAAAGGTAGTATTATTTCGACAAGGGGGTTGCGCCTAGCGGATCCTATCTCTCCCTACCTTTTTCTGTTGTGTGCTAAAGGTTTAATTGCCATGCTTCGAAGGGATGAGAGAGAAGGTTTAATAAGTGGAATCTCAGTTTGTAGATTAGCACCAAGGATTTCTCACCTTTTGTTCGCCAACGATTGTAATATTTTTGGAGAGGCAAGTGCCAAGGAAGGAAATAGGGTGCTCCAGGTTCTAACAGACTATGAAAGGCAGTCGAGGTAAAAATTGAATAGAGAGAAGACTTCGCTCTTTATTAGCAAGAACACAAGCGGAAAAATCCAAGAGGAAATAAAAAATATCTTTGGAGCACAAATCATTCAAAGCACGAAAGGTATTTGGGGTTGCCTACCTTAATGGGGAGAGGAAAAAAGAAGGCTTTTAACCATATAAAGGATTAAGTTAGGAGGAAGATAGCAGGGCGAAAAGGTAAATTAATATCTACTGTGGGTAGAGAAATTCTCTGTACGTTTTTAGACCCCTTAAAACACAAGTTGTTTAACCTAGTTATTTAGCCAAGTGATTACTTAGATAAATTATTCATATCTAGGTTAAAACAAAACAATCAAATCATGTAAATAATGCGGAAATATAAAGAACACATGATATGATAACCTGGGAAAACCAAACCGGTAAAAACCTGGAGAGGATTTAACCTAGCTATACTCAAGGTAAAACAGATCAACTTTGAAAGAATTGAAGTTTGTGTTGTGAAATTTTAAAGTACTCGCAATGTACAAATCATACTAAAGTACAGTTTGACAAGAACAATGTCGAACCCACAGGCACTTGAATGAACATAGGAAAATTAATCAAATCTTAACCAAATTAATCCTAATCTAGTTTAATAAAAATTGGTTGTTTGCAATTAAATCTACTAAGAAAATAATTAAACTAAGCAAAGATATAATATAAACAATCTAGAGAAAGGAATTAAGGTTTTTGAGTCCGTCTTGTAAGTCATATCAGCATATATTTATGATAATTAATTTTTCCCAACTCACTACATGATAATCTAGAAATCAATCTTGCCATTATGGAAAATATTCTCATTAAAATCCTTATTTTAAAAATCAAAAGCATGTTCTTCTTCGCTTCTTAAGTATAAAATCAAATTATCAATTGTATCCATAGCCAAACAAATCACAAGATATATCCAATTCTAAAAATCAAATCATAAATTGTATCCATTGACAGACAAATCACAAACGATATCCAATTTTATAATCAAGAATTAATAAAGCAAGCATTCAATTAATTAAGACAAATCCTAAATCATGAAAAAAACATGATTGAACTCATATCTAGAATCCCACCTTAGTCAATTGATATGAAGTAAGAACAATTTAAATCATTAAAGAACAATTATTGTGGGAAAAATAAAATCACATAAATATTATTGATAATCCTTAACAAGGTTTCATCCTCAACCCTAATTATAAATTTAGCTACTCATGGTAATTGAAAGAAAACACAAAAATAAAATACTAAACATTAAACTAGACAAATAAAATAAAACTAACTGTCATGGAAGAAAACCAAAGAAGTAGCCGCACTCTTTATGTTTAGCCCTAAGCCCTAGCAATCCTTAGCCTTGAATTTTGTCCTAAAGAGCCTTTAAATAGGTCAAGAAATCCTATTACAAGTTGAATTCCCGTTTGGAGAAAATCCTAGATTTTAGGCTTCATTTAACCGACGATTTTGGCCCATGTAAATTTCAAATTCGAACTTTTGGTAAACTACAAAGTTGTAGCCCTTTATGCCAAAAATACTAACTGATGTGCAGGCTGGAATCCTAATCCGAATTGGACTTGGATTTAGTGCAAATTTCTTTGATTCCTTACTCCAATTGGACTTAAATTTAATTGGGTTGGCCTTCTTTAACTTCGTCATGGCCCTTGTAAAAGTAAAGTCCATTAGCTTTCTTCTTTGCACAAATTCATTTATTTAATTCCATTCTCCTACAAAAGACAAATTCACGCAATAAGATTCAATTAATCACAAAATTGATTATTCAGCATTATTCCAAAACCAAATATAAAATGCATGAATTAACACAAAATAAGTATGATAATACTTTCTAATAATGATATAAATATGCAAAATTAAGCTATTATCAATGCACATCAAATACCCCCAAACCTACATTTTGCTAGTCCTCAAGCAAAACAAATAAAGAGTAAAACAAACCAATGAAATTAAAAAAAGAAAAAGAAAAAAAATCCTAACTAATCCACTTTCGTGGAATTTTTTATTGCATTTAGCATATGCAACAAGCCTTTAAACCCCTAGCTTACACTAGTGGACGAGTTGTAGTCTCGTGAGTGTTTGCAGGGAATATACCCACAAAATTCTAAGAATGAATACTAAAAAAATAAAAAATAAAAAACAAAGAAATTCAAACATTTTTTTTTTCAATTGCCTTTTGCAAAGAGGATTAGTTCAAATTCAAAAACATTACAAATGCTAAAGAAATTTCACATGCCATCAAAACTCAATGTGAGTGAAAAGTGGTAGCCAACCCAAACATACTCTTAGTTTTAGAATAAACTTGACTCGAATCTCTATTTGAAAGTACGCTTCAACTCAAATCTGTCTAGTGTTATCACTCAACAAATGAAATCACTCTGAAATGGGATGTAACACTCTCAATAATATATGTGAGCGAATAATGTAAACAAAATCAAATACCTCACATATAAATCACATGAAAAAATATGCTTAATCAAGAAAGAACAAGTAGTCTCATGAAAAGATGCCAAAAAGAATTTATACCACACTTTTTATTCAGTCATATCAATATCTAAACCACACAATCTTCAAGATCAAATAAGGACTTTATTAGGACATAATGTAGGGTAAAAGCAAAAGGAATGAAATAAAAATGGGTGAAGGTAAATAAAAAGAAGTGTTTTCAAGATTTGTCTGAATGTCAACTTTTTTCGAAATTTCCATACAACATTTTTTTTTCATCTCTTCTTCTTCAAAGCAATACTCCTTTACATTTCACTTCTCAAAATTTGACGAGAACCCTTTTAATTTTCTTCTTTTTGACACTTCACCCCCCCCCTTTTCTTCTTTGAATTTTTTCCTTTTTTTTTTCTTTCAATTCTTATTTTTTTTTCTTTCTTCTTTGAATTTTCACATAAACCACCACATTGAAACAAACTAATCAAATTCCATCTTGAAACACTATGGGTAAGGGCTTTAAGAAAGAAAGGCTCAACGGGGTGATTAACGATAATGTATCAAAAANTTGAAGATCCTTTTGGTCCGATTGTACTCCAAAAGCCTTCCTACCTGTCCCGACAATCCACTCCTCCTATGTCAAAAAACCTTTTGTCCAACACATCTCTTATATTGAACCTCATCTGGTCCATATAACAGATCCCTTAGCCTTGGCTATGGAAATCCTGCCCGTGGTTGGCACTTTCTTCCAAAAAGCCCAGGGAAAAACATCAAATTCTACAAGAACATCCTTATCCAAGAAAAGTCTGTTCAAGTAGATAACATTATGAACAAAAAAGACCCTTCACAGGTTCTTTACCACAAATTCATCATCAAAGGTTTTGTTAGTTGTGCTGAGTGGGGACAACACCCTCCCTTCTCAAAACTCTCACAGACACCAGAGGACTCACAGAAATCCAGTATAGCTACTATGACTACATGGATGCCTTTGAGAAAATCCTCTTCTATCAGAATCAGGATTTTGACCACTCTTGGTTTATGATGTTTGAAAGAAGTTTCAAAGGCCCAATACCTACATGGTTGATGGGGTTTTCTGATCTTTCTTTTCTTCCTCATTAACAACTGATTCTTGTCTGGCTGTGTAACAGGGTGTGCTAACCTGGGATTTGGTCTGGACACCTTGGAGCTCTAGATCTAAGTCTCTCTTAGACTTAGGAAAGGGTGCTAGAGGTCTGGATGTACTGGCCTGGGATGCAGGTCTATTCTTAAGAGAAATAGGGAACTGCGGGAGGTTTTGATGTAGATCTGCCAAAGATCTAAACTTGGGATCCTCATAACATGATGGGGTGTAAGAAGGTGAACCTACTGGTGGTCTTAACCTAGAATGGTCAAAGCTGATTCTAACCGAGTCGTCGGCTAATTGCTGGACATAGTCTAGATCTGGGTTCCTTGCAGGGTTCTGGATCTGATGATGGAAATTCTCATTTTCAATCATCCAATCATGAGGGAAAGTAACCTGAGACCATTTCAGGGTTTTGGGAACCTGAATGTTTGCTTTGGTGTCTGTGGTCTGGATCAGGGTAGTTTCTCCTTTGGGGCTTTTGTCAAGTGCTTGAACGTTGAAGTTCGTCCTCATGCACTTGTAGTAAACTCTGTATATCAAGGCCAACTGTCTGACTCCGGGTAACACAAGGGTACCAAAGGTCTTGATATTGAGGGTGAGGGTTTTCATAACATGTGGGTCATCAAGAGCCACTAAAAAGTTTGGAAAGCAGTCAAAATGGACAGGACCATTACTGAGACTGGTTTCTATGGTGCCTAAGAGGCTGTCATTGAATCTTATATGACGAGTGTCTCTAAAGGCCATAAGGATGGAAGCATCTAGTCCTTCACGGATCAAAGGTTTAACTCCGACCTGGACTAAACCTATGTGGATAAAATATATATATATATATATATATTTTTTTTTTCTTTGCAAAAAGATTTAACATAACTAGAGATCAATCCTGATAAACAGGACCATCCAAACCTCAACAACACCATGGAAATAAATAATGCATATTATGAATGGACTAGTCCAATGAGATTGTAACTTACCTGGGTCAAAAACATGTTGGGAGGCTTTAGCAATCTCTTCCAAGTGAATTCTATGCATAAGCATAAAAGGAATAATATCCTTAATATTAGCAATTTTCCAACCTATAGCATCCTTATGCTCTTGAAATATACTTATCAATTGGTGTTCCCAAAAGTCATTCAACTTTGGTGGTTCTATAATAGATAGGAATGGGGACGAAGAAAGTGGAAAATGGACCACTTTTGGCTGCCAGCTATCAATACTGAAGAGATGAATAGAATCCAACAATGCATTGACCTCCTTAATTGATTTTTCAGTATCCAAATTGCAATCAACACTAGTTAAGCAAGCCTTTAAGGGATCCTCACACAACTTGATTATAGGAAAGTATCATGGACTGGGATCCCAATCATGTTAACCTCACATATATCCTCATTGTTTAGTACTTGCTTACTTATGTCAAAGATATTAAGCTCAACACTCCGACATGGATGAAAGAAATCTTCATCACATCACTCCGACAATTGATCAAAGCATTGGATGTAGCTAAGAAAGGGTGACCCAAAATGACATGGATTTGTGCACTAGCATTTAGAGCAGGTTTAGTGTCTAACATAACAAAATCAACAAGAAAATAGAATGCATCTGAAAGTTCAAATAGTGTTGAAAACACTATGAACGTTTAGACCCCCAACAACAAATTACCAATTCAAGCTTATTATCAAACAATTAATGTGCGGAACATGAACATAAGCTAAATACAAAATTGATAAACGATCTAAGCCAATTATAATCACATCCACAACAGAAAATAAAAGGCAAAGATAAAGGGAAGAGAGATGATAACACAAGGACAACATACGATGTGTTATTGAAGAGGAAACCGAAGCTCTCAGTGTAAAACCTCTCCGCCGCCCTCTAAGCGGTCAATAATCCACTAGAAAATGTAGTTGGGATACATGAACAGTAATAGACCCTCCAAGCCTAATCTACCTAGGTACCTAAGCCCTCTAAGCTTCTTGCTCCAACGAGGTTGTACGAAACCTTTTTCTTCTCTAGCTTACCGGATTCCGCTATAGCCCATAGCATCAACCAGTAACCATTGGTCCCTTCCAAACTGCGTCCCTTAGCACCAAAAGAACCTTCTCACAGACGTGGGTGTGCTGAGAAAAGGATTTGGTCAAGAACCTCTCAAGGATGTATCAATGGAAAGGAAAAGAGTAAAGGAATTTGAAGAGTCTCTTAAATGAAGATTGTGGATGAGGCAATCTTATTTTTCTCTAGGGTTTCTCTCTCGAAATTCTCTCTAGAAGCTCTCTACATTTCATGGGTATAAGGGTCTATATATAGTGGTGTGTGTTTGGAATATGAAGAGACAGTTTTTCCCAAACAGGGCAAGTTGGCAGCTTGGCCTTGCGACTGGTCTAAGTCGCGAGTTCAAGCCGCGAGTTAATGGCCTGGCTAGCCTGGGACTTTTGTCCTGTAGTGCGACAACTGGTGTGACCCTTCACCTCCCCGCATGTTTCTCACATGTGCTGCACTTGGCGGCTTGCAAGTCGCGAGTCAACCGCAAGTCTTAGCCGCGAGTCCCTGCTTCTTTGCACAAAATTGAGCATTTCTTTACTCTCTCTCACACACTACCCTTACATGAATCCCACCTAAATACAGGGTTACTAAGTGCTAAATTACAAGCCAATTGGCACGGAATAAAGCCAACAAGATGGTTAATAAAATTCAACCTTACAATCTCCCCCTTTGGCTATTCCGTGACAAAACCCTATAACAAACTGTAGACTTAATGCGTGAGTTGGGAACAGTTGGAAAACTCACTCACACCTAACTCTAGAATCTGTGTAGCTCTTGAACCATAAGAAGAAGTATCACCTGAAACACAACAATACAATAAGTTCATTGTATGCAGAAAACTTGTAATGCATATGGAGCAAGCAAAATGGAATATAGTAATAGACCATGGCAAGAGCTAAACAGGAAATCACTACATACAAGTAATCACAATGCTCATTCACACTTGGAATGAACATCTAGACATTTGAGAAAATAAACACAAAGCAAATCACTTGAATGACCAACACTCAACCAATGCACAGTACATAAAGTATATGCATCTAGGAATAAAATCCTACAAGGGCACAAGAGTGAGAGTACTTAAAGAAAATGCATAACATTTAGCTAGAAGTACAATGCAACAAAGCAACAAACCCTAAAAGCTTACAAAAGCAACATGGGTACAAAATAAGAACCTTCAAAACCTACAAAGGTAACAAGTACAAACAAAAAAATAAAGTAAAAAAACATAAACAGTACTGATGAGAAAAAAAAATTAAACAAAGTCCTTCTTGCTGAAACTCCCCCTTTGATCCAGCTGTTTCTCCCCCTATCATTATACTCCTCCTGCCAACATCATCTCCCCTTTTTTGTCATGGAATAGCTAGTCCTCATCATCTTCTAGCTTTCTCTGAATTTGATCCAACTGAGCTTGGATAGAGGTGAACTTCATATCCCATCGAATGTTGAGATGATGCAAGATGGATGCAAATCCGGACATCTTGGAGCTCAACTTATGGACAGATGTCGCAATATTGTCTAGCTTCTCGTCAAATGTGGATGAGCTAGAGCACGAGCCACTGTGAGATGCTGAAGTTTCTGTTTTGATACCCTTACGATTATGACCAATGCTAGCATTGTATGTACGCATGTTGATTGGAGCCAGTTTTGGGTAGGGAGACTTAACTGTTGAAGGATGAATACCTTTGAACTTCAGTATCCTAGAAATGAGGCAGCAAAAAGGAATGCATATCCTTGATTCAGTTCGAAGAGCCGTTTTACGCAAGATGTGAAAGATATGTGCACAAATGTCAATCTCTACATCAAAGATCAGATCGTGAAGAAACAGGGCACGTTCAAGGTTCATGTACCCTGTGCTAGATAATGGGTACAAGTTGTGAAACATGATGATTGTAAGCACCCTCAATTTTGGAGGAAGAGACGAACCACTGATTGAGTTCCCATTCGATGAGAATTCCAAGTCCTTTCTAAGAGCATCCTGGAGTAGGTCCTCATCAGGACATAAATCATCATAAACCAGTGATTTTTTAAATATTGGGCGATTGATGTGAAGAATCTTAGCCAGATATGCAGGAGAAACTGAGAAACTCTTCCTTCTAACCCAGCATTTGAGTTCTTCGCCTTCAATAATTGCATTGGCATAAAACTCTTTTACCAAGTCCTTATATGCTTCTTCAAGGTTGGAGAGAAGATAATTCCAATCTTTGTGAGCAAACCATTGAGGAATGTCGGTGTCAAAAATAGAAGGTTGATCAACGACCCTTTTGACCAACGGTGTAACATTTTTGAAATAATTCTCATGAGTCTAAAATGCAGCATAAGATCTGAACTTATTTGGATCAAATACTCCTGATGATGAACGGGTCCTCTTTGCTTTAGGGGAGCTTTCATCAACATCAATGACGGGTTCTTTTCCTTTGTTGTTACCCCCTTTTACAGCAGCTCTCTTGAAAGGAGACATTTTTACCCTACATCATGTTTTATCAAGAGACCAAGACATGCCACACGAGACAACAAACATTATCAACATTGGGTTAGTTCCAGAACATAGACAATGAGGGAAACCCTAAAAAAAATTAGGTCCCAAACATGAAAATGAGTGTGTGTGTCATAAATCCCACAATGATTGCTCAAGATAAAGAAGATCATTACAAATCATCAACGAATGCACAATGATTTTATCATGAGATCAAATGCACAATCAAATAGGAGAGATAAAAATATTAGCAGAAACACACAAACAAAGAAAAACACAGTGACAACTCAAATATCAAGAAAAGAATACTCAAAACAAGAAATACGAAGTGAGACAAAGAAAACCCATAACTTTTTCTTGAAGATTTGAGAAGAAATTAAGGATTTTTGAAGTGAGACACGGTGTGTTTGAATGAGTGAAATGGGAAAGACAATGAACAGTCACACAAAATTGAGGGAAAAAACTAAAAATGTTTTAAAAACTGACTTTAAAACGCAAAACACGCGTTTTTCACGACTGGAGTAAGTTGCCAGTAAGTCGCCAAGGTAAGCCGCGAAACACTGTGAGACCAAGATTTTTGAAAAATCTTCTAAGTGTTTTTCGCGACTGGAAGGTTTACCCGCGAGAGAGTCGCGAGGAGAACCGCGAAAATCTCCGAGTACCTCTCGCGACTGGACCTTCCACTCGCGAACAAGTCACCATACTGAGCTGCGAAAGTCACAAAAACTCAAATTTTGAAAAATTTTCTAAGTATATTTCGCGACTAAGACATTGACTCACCAGTGAGCCGCGAAAAATCTCGAAGAGGGCTCGCGACTTGGATATGCGACCAGGCTAACTCGCGATTGAGTCGCCAAAACAGGGTAACACTGTTTTTGAAATTTTTGACAATTTTGTAAAAACAAAATACTTTCCAAAAACAACTAAAAACATTCAAAAATCTTTTTGTGTTTGATCAACAAAGATTGAGCATGTGAAAACACATCTAATCAAGTACAATCACACAAATGAATATGGCATTCATTGATCATAGACTTGTGTAATGTGTGTAGATATCAAAAATGAGATAGTCCTTAGTCCAATGTGAAGCTTCAATGATCAATTCAGTCAAGGCATACACAACTAACACTAGATAATGTGACCTATCTTAATTATAGAAGTATGCTTATATGACCTCCCACATAAAACTTTGAAGATTTTCATTTGGCTCCATATACATCATATCATTTGATCTTTTTGAATCAGCACATCTCATTGTGAGATTGATGCTTGAAATTTTTGATATTTCACTTTGGTGAGATAGCCTTTGGCTTTTTGGGCATCATACATTTTATTTTGGTCACTTTCCCTTTTTCCTAGTCAAATACTAGTATGTGCAACAGGCTTTTGTAGCTCAATATCTCTTTTCATTTGGAGATTTACATTTGGTGAGCTCTTTGAGTAAAGCAATAAAATAAAAGTGGGAAGATATATAGGCACAAGTCTATGCATGTCTCAAGATCAACAAAACCATTCACTAATCATTCATGACAAGGTTGAAGATCTATTTACAACAGTCACATAGATTTTAGAATTTCTTCCACAATGATATGAGTGCATAAGAGACAAACTAAGCTCGTTAGATGCACAAAGCCATTAGTACAAAGGTACAAGGCAAAACATGCTTTAAGACAAAACTCAACAATGCGATCAAATTGTTTGGGATTTTCTACTGTTTAAGTGTTTTTTGAATTTTTGACACAAAAGCAGTAAAAGATTGATCAAAAATAGAACAACAATGAAAAAATAAGATAAAAACAAGGATGACAAAAGTAAGAAACACAATGCAAACAAGAACACAATGAGATTTCATGGAAGATAGAGTTCAAGGAATGATACCAACACCAATTGTCTTACGCAAGGATTCAAACCTTGGGCCATCAAGAGGTTTGGTGAATATGTCTGCCTTTTGATTGTCAGTATTGATGAACTCTAGACATACTATCTTGTCCTCTACCAAGTCCCGAATGAAGTGATAACGAATCTCGATACGCTTTGATTTGGAGTGCTGAACTGGATTCTTTGACAAGTTTATGGCACTTGTGTTATCACAGAACACACACATAGTGTCTTAAGAAATTCCATAGTCATGCAATAGCTTTCTCATCCATAACAATTGTGCACAACAACTTCCTGTTGTAATGTATTCAGCTTCAGCCGTTGAAAGGGATACTGAATTTTGCTTTTTGCTCATCCATGAAACCAAGTTATTTCCAAGATAGAAGCACCCACCAGAAGTGCTTTTCCTATCATCAATGCACCCTGCCCAGTCAGCATCTGAATATCCCGTCAAACACTCATTCGAATCTTTTATATACCAAATCCCATAGTCAGACGTGCCATTGACATAGCGAATGATTCGCTTTACTGCTGTCAAGTGGGATTCTTTAGGAGCAACTTGGAACCGTGCACATACCCCGACAATGAATGCAATATCTAGCCTACTTGTTGTGAGATAGAGAAGACTGCCAATCATACTTTGATAAAGTGTTGGATCGACGTCAACACCGGCTGCATCTATGCTTAGTTTTGCAGAGAAACTCATGGGAGTAGAAGTATGTTTCTTAGACTCCATCATTGTCTTAGTTCACTTGTTGTACACTCTATAAGCTCGACTATTTGTGGAGTATCCTAGGAATATTCCTTCATCACTCTTAGCATCAAATTTTCCTAGATTTTTCCTGTCATTTAGAATGTAACACTTGCTCCCGAATATTCTGAAATACTTCACCTTGGGTTTCTTTTCTCTCCATATTTCATATAACGTCTTCTTTGTCCCTACTCGGAAATAGATTCTATTACAAATGTGACCTGATGTGTTCACAGCTTCAGCCTAGAATTTTTGTGGGATGTTTTTGTTGAGTAGCATGACTCTTCCCATCTCTTGGATCACCCAGTTCTTTCTTTCAACTACCCCATTCTGTTGTGGAGTCTTTGGAGTTGAAAATTCCTTCTTGATACCATGCTCGTCACAAAAAGTTTCAAATTTAGCATTCTCAAATTCCTTCCCATGATTACTTCTGATTTTGACTATGGGAACTCCTTTTTCATTCTGCAGTCTCTTGCATAGCCTTTGCATTTTATCACATGCTTCAGAATTCTCTCTATGGAATTCCACCCAAGAGTACCTTGAGAAATCATCAACTACCACCATAATGTATCTCTTTCCTCTTAGAGTTTTAGTTCTTGTAGGCCCCATTAGATCAACGTGAAGAAGCTCTAAACACCATGATATAGCAATCACATTCACCTTGTGATGACTTGCCTTTTTTTTGTTTTCCCATTTGGCATGCTCCACATATAGTCTTCTCCACCTTTCCAAACTTTGGAAGTCCCTTAACTGCCTCAAGTTTAGAGACTTTAGCTACTTGTTTGAAATTTGCATGCCCAAATCTGTGATGCCAAAGTTTTAGTGTATCAACACGAGCACTTCTGCATGAAAATAGGTGCTATAGGAACTACTCCATAGCAATTATCAGTAGTCCTATTTCCCTCCAAGACTTGAATTCCTTTTTCATCAATGATTATGCACCCCTTATTTGAGAATTGGACAAGAAAATCCTCAACACATATTCGAGTGATGCTTAAGAGATTCACCTTCAATCCTTTGATGTATAACACATCTTTCAATAGAGGTAATCCCGGTATTTCAACCGTCCCTTTAACGAGAACTTGAGCATGGCTCCCATCACCAAAAGTTACATAATCACAAGCTTTCTCTTTAAAAGTCTTAAATAGTGATTTATCTCTTGTCATATGACAAGAACATCCACTGTCAAGATACCATAAGCATGAGTTAAATACCTTCAATGAGGTGTGCACAAACAGACAAGCATGAGACAAGCATTCTTGACCATCAAACAGAAATTCATCTTTATTTTTCCATGCTTCTGCCAAATTGATTTTTTTTTTTTTTTTTTCAGATTATCAACATTTTCACACAATATTCTATTTCATCTTTTGTACTTTTCAATCAAAGAGTTAGACTCACATAAACTATTGTGTAAGATGTGGTTCTTATTTTTAAAGTATTTCAGCATGTGAACGAACATCCTAGTATGTTTCCTGGATTTTATTAACTCTAAGACTTCATTTTTAGAACACTCTTCAAACATACTCATAGAGTCATTATCACAAACATTTAAACCATAATTCGACATGACCTTTTTCACAGCTGCATCCATAACCAAGGGGTCTAGGATCGCACTCAGGTAATCAAACCACAAAGAGTGCACCCGTTCTGATACCAATTGAAAGTTCAAATAGCGTTGAAAACACTACGAATGTTTAGACCCCCAACAACAAATTACCAATTCAAGCTTATTATCAAACAATTAATGTGTGGAACATGAACATAAGCTAAACACAGAATTGATAAATGATCTAAGCCAATTATAATCATATCCACAACAGGAAATAAAAGGTAAAGATAAAGGGAAGAAAGATGCAAACACAAGGACAACACGCGATGTGTTATCGAAGAGGAAACCAAAGCCCTCGGTGTAAAACCTCTTCGTCGCCCTCTAAGCGGTCAATAATCCACTAGAAAATGTAGTTAGGATACATGAACAGCAATAGACCCTCAAAGCCAAATCTACCCAGGTACCTAAGCCTTTCAAGCTTCTTGCTCCAACGAGGTTGCGCCGAACCTTTTTCTTCTCTAGCTTACTGGATTCCACTATAGCCCATAGCATCAACCAATAACCATTGGTCCCTTCCAAACTACTTCTCTTAGTACCAAAAGAACCTTCTCACAGGCGTGGGTGTGGTGAGAAACGGATTTGGTCAAGAACCTCTCAAGGATGTATTAATGGAGAGGAAAAGAGTAGAGGAATTTAAAGAGTCTCTTAGATGAAGATTGTGGATGAGGCAATCTTATTTTTCTCTAGGGTTTCTCTTTCAAAATTCTCTCTAGAAGCTCTCTACATTTTGTGGGTATAAAGATCTATATATGGTGGTGTGCTTGGAATAAGAAGAGGCAGTTTTGTCCTGTAGTGCGACAGCTGGCGTAACACTTCACCTCCCCGCATACTTCTCACGTGTGCTGCAGTTGGCGGCTTGCAAGTCGCGAGTCAGCCGCGAGTCCCTGCTTCTTTGCACAACATTGAGCATTTCTTTACACTCTCTCACACACTACCCTTACATGAATCCCACCTAAATACAAGGTTACTAAGTGCTAAATTGCAAGCAAATTAGCACGGAATAAAGCCAACAAGATGGTTGATAAAATTCAACCTTACAGCATCCACCTTAGTCAGCACATCCTCAACAATACCTCTAGGAATTTTCACAGGCCTAATATCTAATTGAAGTGTCATGGTTGTTGGTTTTAACTCCCCCAAACCTAGCTGTAAGTATATTGAATATGGCAATAAGTTCACACTTGCCCCTGTAAGGTTGAATTTAATCAACCATCTTGTTGGCCTTATTCCGTGCCAATTTGCTTGTAATTAAGCACTTAGTAACCCTGTATTTAGGTTCATGTAAAGGCAATGTGTGAGAGAGTGTGAAGAAATGCTCAATATTGTGCAAAGAAGCAGGGACTCGCGGCTGTCTCGCGACTTGCAGGCCGCCAACTGCAGCACACCTGAGAAGCATGCAGGGAAGTGAAGGGTCACGCCAGCTGTCGTACTATAGGACAAAAGTCCCAGGTTGGCCAGGCCGTTAACTCGCGGCTTGAACTCGAGACTCAAACCAGTCGCGAGGCCAAGCCGCCAAATTACCCTGTCTGGGAAAAACTGACTCTTCACATTCCTTTCTCACCCCACTATATGTAGACCCTTATACCCACGTAATGTTGAGAGCTTCCATAGAGAATTTTGAGAGAGAAACCCAGAGAAAAACAAGATTGCCTCATCCCCAATCTTCACTGAGAGACCCTTCAAATTCCTTTACTCTCTTCCTCTCCATTGATACATCCTTGAGAGGTACTTGACCAAATCCTTTTCTCACCACACCCACGTCTGTGAGAAGGTCTTTTGGTGCCAAGGGAAGCAGTTTGGAAGGGACCAATGGTTATTGGTTGATGCTATGAGCTATAGCGGAATCCGATAAGCTAGAGAAGAAAGAGGTTCGGCCCAACCTTGTTGGAGCAAGAAGCTTGGAGGGCTTAGGTACCTTGGTAGATTAGGCTTGGAGGGTCTATTGATGGTCATGTATCCCAACTACATTTTCTAGTGGATTATTAACCGCTTGGAGGGCAGCGGAGAGGTTTTACGCTGAGGGCTTCAGTTTCCTCTTCGATAACACATCACGTATTGTCCTTGTGTTTGCATCTCTCTTCCCTTTATCTTTTCCTTTTATTTTCTGTTGTGGATGTGATTATAATTGGCTTAGATTATTTATCAATTTTGTGTTTTGCTTATTTTCATGTTCCGCACATTAATTGTTTGATAATATGCTTGAATTGGTAATTTGTAATTGGGTGTCAAAACGTTCATAGTGTTTTCAATGCTATTTGAACTTTCACCCCCAAATCTAGCAAATCTCGCTCAATGAGATGATCCCCAATATTGCACGAAATTGTAGGGGATCCTGGGTCCTTACGTTTCGCTGGATATTTATTCTGAATGATTGAACTGACTTGCTCTATCAAAAATGCCTTTTTAGGGACATTTGGCTTTCTCTTCATTTTCACAAGATCTTTTAGAAACTTAGCATAAGTAGGAATTTGCTGAATTGCATCAAGAAATGGAATGTTTATTTGCACTTGCTTAAAATCCTCTAAAATGTCTCCAAATTGTGCACTTTTCTGAGGACTGATTAACCTTTGAGGAAATGGAGCTTTAGGAACAAACTTCTTATCAAGGGGAGAACTAAGATCCTGAATTGGAGCGGCAGGTGGATTGTCTTTCTTTTCTCCATGATCATCATGTGAACTATAAGTTCCTTTTTCCTTTAACATAATATTTTCATCATCCTCCACTTCTGGCATTTTCACTTGATTATCAACTTGCTTACTAGACCTAAGGGTAGTAATAGACTGAACATGTTCTTGTCCATGAGTAGAACTAGAAGAACCATTGATGGCATATTGTCCTTTTGGGTTAGGTATAGGTTGTCTAAGAAACTTTCCTTTTTCCCTCTCTCCTGATGTGCATAAAATATATACAATAAAGTACTCACATATCTACATATTTAGCCTTACTTTTATGTTATTTTGTGACTAATTATATAGTATCTTTATGTTGCAAGTAACAAGGGCTTTACATGCAAAGTAGGGCTTGGCCAATTGAATTAAGCCAACTTACATCCAGCCAGGCATGAATTCAAGAGAAGATCAACCCAATTAAATTTAAGTCCAATTTGAGTAAGGAATTAAAGGAAATTTGCACCAAATCCAAGTCCAATTTGGATTAGGATTCCAGCCTGCATATCAGTTAGTATATTTGGCATAACTTTTGGTTTAGATGTCCAATCGAGATAATTCAAGTTGGGATGGAAAGTTAACTTAATGGGTTACAACTTTGTAGTTTACAAGGAGCCCGAATTCTGAAGTTAAATGGGCAAAAATAGTTGGTTAATTGAAGCCTAAAAATCTGGGATTTTCTTCAAACGGGAATTCAAATTGTAATAGGATTCCTTGACCTATTTAAAGGCTTTTTAGGGCAAAATTCAGGGGGGCTGAGGCTAGTGCTAGGGCTAAGATGCAAAACAGAAAATTGGAGTAAGAGGCAGTGCCGCATGTGGCTTCTCTGTAGCTTTTCTCCATGATAGCATTGTGACTATTTCTTTCTCTATTTTATTTGTCTAGTTTAATGTTTATTATTTTATTCTTTTGCTTTATTTCAATTACCATGAGTAGATAAATTTATAATTAAGGTTGAGGATGAAACCTTATTAAGGATTATCAATAATATTTACGTGATTTGATTTTTCCCACAATAGTTGTTCTTTAATGATTTAAATTATTCTTACCTCATATCAATTGGCTAAGATAAGATTCTAGATATGAGTTCAATCATGTTTTTCTCATGATTTAGGATTTATCTTAATTAATTGAATGCTTGGTTTATTATTTCTTGATTATAAAATTGGATATTGTCTGTGATTTGTCTGTCAATGGATACAATTTATGATTTGATTTTTAGAATTGGATATATCTTGTGATTTGTTTGGCTACGGATACAATTGATGATTTGGTTTTATACTTAAGAAGCAAAGAAGAACATGCTTTTGATTTTTAAAATAAGGATTTTAATGAGGATATTTTCCATGATAGCAAGATTGATTTCTAGATTATCATGTAGCGAGTTGGGAAAAATTAATGATCATAAATAAATGTTGGTATGACTTACAAGGGGGATTCCAAAACCTTAATTCATTTCCTTTGATTGTTTACATCTATTTATTGCTTTATATCTTTTGCTTAGTTTAACTATTTACTTAATTTTATTATTTGCTTAGTTTATTTAATTTCAAAACAACCAATTTTTATTAAACTAGATTAGGATTAATTTGGTTAAGGTTTAATTAATTTTCCTACGTTCATTCAAGTCCCTGTGGGTTCGACCTCGTTCTTGTCAAACTATACTTCGGTACGGTTCGTACACTTGCGAGTACTTTAAAATTTCACAACAAGTTTTTGGCGCCATTGCCGGAGACTTGGTTAGGAAAATAAATTAGGTCTTAATTGAATTTTTCAGTCTACTTGTTGTAGTTAATTTTTTTAATTTAAAAACAAAAAAACAAAAAAAAATTATTTCTTTGCGCTTGGTGTATGAGAACTTGGATACGTGATAAAGAAAATTGTCTTGTTATTTTTGATTATTCATCCACAATGGGAGAAATAGGAGATGATTCAAAAACTCTTAGGGAGTTTTTCTCACCCATTACCACCAACCCTCCATCTTGCATAGTATTGCCTGCAACTACTGCTACACATTTTGAGTTGAAGCCTCAAATAATCCACCTCCTTCCTACTTTTCATGGATTGGATAGAGGAGATCCTTATATGCATGTGAAGGATTTTCTTGAGATTTGTGCTACTTGTAAGTTCCAGAATTTCACTGATGACTCTGTTCGCTTGCGTTTATTTCCTTTTTCCTTGAAGGATAAGGCAAAAGCATGGCTTAATTCTTTGTCACCTGGATCTATCACTTCATGGGAATTGTTGGTCACAAAATTCCTCTCTAAATTTTTCCCAATGGCCAAGACCAATGCTTTGAGGAGAGAAATTGCAGATTTTTATCAGGATGAACAAGAGAAATTTTATAAGAGTTGGGAGAGATTTAAGGACTTGATCTTAAAATGTCCTCATCATGGTTTTGAAACATGGAGTCTAGTATAATATTTTTATAATGGTTTGACTCAAAAAAATTGTAACATGATTGAGTCTATGAATGGTGGTGGATTTTCTGGTCTTGTAGATGATGAGGCATACAAATTTCTTGAGAATTTTTCTGAAAGTTCACAACAATGGGATTTTTCCAATCGTAAAGAGAGATCTACCCCTACAATTACAAAAGGAGGATTGTATGAAGTCAGTGAAGATTTAGACATAAAAGCTAGGTTGGACAATCTCACTCGCAAGGTTGAGGCTTTAGCCTTAGGTAGAAGGATGAATTCTATGAATCAAGTTCAAAGTGAAACATGCTCTATTTGTGTAAGTCATATGCATACAACACAAATGTGTCCTTCCACAGTTGGTTACCCTAAATACTATACTAAGCAAGCAAATGCACTAAATAATTATGGAGGGCCCTTGCTAGTCCATTTTCAGAGACATACAATCCAAATTGGAGGAACCATCCTAATTTCTCTTGGAGGCAAAACCATTCCCCCACAAATATAGGTGGACAGCATCAACAAAGTCAATTTTGTCCACTTACTCAAGAATTTCCTCCCATTCCTCAATTAACTCCTTAATTTAGGGCACCACCAAGACAACAATCATCTTTGGAGGAGTCTCTCAAAACTTTCATGCAATCAACTGGCCAAGCCATTCAAGAGATAAAGAGTTCCACCCATTTGAATACTCAAGCTATTTCAAAGTTGGAAAATCAAGTTGGCCAATTAGCAACCCAAGTTGGAGAGAGAGAAAAAGGAAAGTTTCCTAGTCAACCTATACCTAACCCAAAAGGGCAGTATGCAATTAATGGTTCTTCTAGTTCTACTCATGCACATGAATCTGTTCAGTCTATTACTACCCTTAGATCTAGTAAGCAAGTTGATAATCAAGTGAAAATGCCACAAGTGGAGGATAATGAAAATACTGTGTTAGAGGAAAAAATAATTTCCCATAATAGTTGTTCTTTAATGATTTAAATTGTTCTTGCTTCATATCAATTGGTTAAGATGAGATTCTAGATATGAGTTCAATCATGTTTTTCTCATATTTAGGATTTATCTTAATTAATTGAATGCTTGGTTTATTATTTCTTGATTATAAAATTAGATATCGTTTGTTATTTGTCTGTCAATGGATACAATTTATGATTTGATTTTTAGAATTAGATATATCTTGTGACTTGTTTGGCTACGGATACAATTGATGATTTGGTTTTATACTTAAAAAGCGAAGAAGAACATACTTTTGATTTTTAAAATAAGGATTTTAATGAGTATATTTTCCATGATAGCAAGATTGATTTCTAGATTATCATGTAGTGAGTTGGGAAAAATTAATGATCATAAATATATGCTGGTATGACTTACAAGGCGGATTCCAAAACCTTAATTCCTTTCCTGTGATTGTTTACATCTTTTTATTGCTTTATATCTTATGCTTAGTTTAACTATTTGCTTAATTTTATTATTTGCTTAGTTTATTTAATTTCAGAACAATCAATTTTTATTAAACTAGATTAGGATTAATTTGGTTAAGGTTTAATTAATTTTCCTAT